>NW_009915623.1:0-4064 GCF_000696875.1 Nestor notabilis | reverse complement strand
GAGGGGGAGGCGGAAAGAAAAAGTTAAAAACCAAAACCCAAAGAAACCAGTTTGTTTCTATTTCTGAATAACTGGAAAAATGTATCAATCTTGTTTCATTTTCTAAATTGGGCTAATAAGCAAAAGCATTTCTATAAACAAAACTTTAAGGAAGGAAATTATCCTAAAAGGTTTGTCTCTTTGTTGAGTTTGTATACAGGATCATAAAAGGTGAAATAAAATGTTACTGCTTAAATGTAAGGTTTTTCCTTGTCGAAAACCTCTAGTAATTACTCCAGTGACACTGGAGTATTACTGTATCTTACAACTTTCAAATCCAGAGCCAGATTTATAAAAGTTTATGAGAATGTGTCTGAACGTAATAGAAAAGCACAAACAGGGAGTTTCACCTTGATAGATAGAAGTATCTTTATGACTGCTTTGGAGCCCTTTTTTGACTGAGAATTAGTCACCACTTAAAAGCCATATAGTCCTAAGTGCAAAAGATCTGATTGGTGATACTTATTAGAACAAATTGAAATTAGGAAAGTTAAGAAGATCTAGGAGAAACTGTTTGGGGTTTAGAGCTGTACAAACTAAAGCAAAACTAGGATACATAGGTAGCATTAAAAAGCAGTAAAAAAATCTTAAAACATTAAGACAGAGTAACCAGCTCACTGCAGACAGCCCCTAGCTTAATTCCTTTTCATAGAAGTAACAGTGTTGTAATTGTGTTGTAGCAGCCACACAGAAATTGCTTTAAATCCTAGAACAGCCAACTGCTTGCAAATAATATGTAATCCCACTCGTTTCTCTTGAAACAAAAGAATTAGCTAGGTATTCAAGTAACAATCAGTGGAAACATGCAAAATAGACGGATTTTTTTAATTACATCAAAGACATTTTTATCCTCAAACATGAGCACATAATCAACTCCTTATCTCAGTGACATCCAAGCAACATATTTTAAAAAAAAAAAAAAAACCAAACCAAAACAAAACAACAAAATCCAAGTAAGAATATAGTATAGCATTCTTGATTAGCTTTTTTGGTTTTGCACACAGTAAATTAAGAACATGTAGAACTGATGGTTCCATGGATGTTTTAGACCACCACATCTCCCCAGAGGTGAAAAAATGGTTTCTCATAACTCTGAGTCCATATCTCAGTATCTCTGTAGTCCCTGGGGCCTGCTAAACTTCTGTCAGAGTTACCCTTTATAATGGATACTAATCACATCTGGGAAGATTGGAAGACATGCTTTTGGCCAATTCATCAACAGCTAAATGCATCTGGGTTTTCACAGACCTAGTTCTTTGATGAAGACATGCTTATTTTTATTAGCAAATTGCACAGATATAACCCATTTTTATGTACATTGCTTTGTCCAGGACACTAACTGCATGCATTCTAGTGGTGTGGTGTGATGTGCTTTACTGTTGTAGTGTCAGACACTGCTGACCTGCTTCGAAAGAACACAGATCAAGAAAACAACAAAGAAGATGTTAAAGTAAATGTAATGCTGGCTGTGTCATGTACAACTCTTATCTGCTCCTTCATATTTATGGCATGCTGTTTTATAGCTTTCATCAAGTACAGACTGAAAAAGGGGTAAGTTCTCCAGTTATGTACTGTGCTTTATTATTTGGATAGTAAAACAAGGTTCTACTCCATAAGATTAAAGACTGTGTGAAAATGTGATAAAAGCTCAGAAGGATTGTACACAGATACAGTTAATTTGCTTCCTTTTTCCCCCTGAAAATGAAAAGTGAAGGCAGAAATTATTTAAAAATAGAAAATTATATTACCAAGAGTAAGAGAAATAATATATGTACAAAACATTTCCTTGCTAGTTGAGATGCTCTCTCTTTTGTCAGTTCAAATAGTTGGGGGAAAAAGGTAATTATCCATCTTCAAAGTACCTGTTAGGTTTCTATTGAATTCCTCTGAATAGGATAATGTAATGATTTTTGTTCTGCATTTTAGGAATTTTTGTGATGAATTCATATCCTCACAGGAAAAACAGAGACAATCTGTATCTTTCTTGGAACATGTGAAGAGGGCTCCTGATACTTCCATTTCCAGAGCTGCAGAAAATCGCCCTTGGGATGAGAATGGGAAAAACACAAAGTCAGAAACATCATCTGTCACAAACACTGTAGTTTATATACCACAAATTTCTAGTGTACCGAGTGTCCCCAATAGTTTCTCAGACTTGAATAGAGACCAAAACTAAGCACAGTCTCATTGACAGTGACTGACAACCTTTCCAAATCAGATGCTGGTATACACACAACTATGTTTATATAAACATTGTGATTCGCGAGATTTGTAACTTGATATTTCATGACAGGACAGAATAAACTTTACATTCTGATAAGACAGCAATGAGTAATAAAAGTCAGACCACGAATATTTGCAAGCAAACATTAACTGCTTCGGAATCAAGCACCAGGAGATACATCCATGGTCAGAAGACAGCTCCACATTATTCCACAAGCTGAAAAGGAACAGTTGGAATACAATGACTTCTTAAACGAATTCAAGAAATCCAACATTAGCGGCACACACTGAACAGGAATGTAGAAATAGATCTCTAAACATTGTCTACTTTTTAAATCAGGATTATTCTTTTTTAGAAATAATTAACTAACTTTTAAAACAAATATCCTTTCTTAAGATTATGTAAGCATATGTGCATCTTGGAATCTTTGTGTATGTAACAGCCCTCTAAGCTGTTTGTATATATAAAAGAACATGCAAGTCCAAATAACTGCTGCCCAAATGGAAGCAATGAAAGATTTCTTTTTCTCCATGCTTTCTTATATGTTGGTATTTAGTTATTATCTTCTTTGGCACCTGACAGAGCAGATTTCCCATTTCCAGCCACGCGACCAGCCAGCAGGGGTCATTAGCAGCCCATTTTCTGTTAGTTTCTTCATTCTTTTCCTTCTTATTTTTTTCTTTTTTTTCCACGTTTTGAAATTGCCCTTAACTATCTAAAATTAAAGTTTTGCCTTATGCATGCTACTTAAGCTTAGCCCACCTGTATCGGCTGACAGTGTCAATGACTCAACCTATCAGAATTAATAGAAAAAGAATACAGAACAGCATATGAAAAACAATGGCGCTGTTCCACAGATCCCCAGTTAGATTGGGAATTCACATTGTGAATAGCAAGGGCAATTCTAGTCCCCTAAAAGCATAACAAGAACAGAAAAGTTTCAAGGTAGGGCAAAAAAGATCAGAGTATGCAACTGCTTCCACAACAGCAACCATAAAAGTGGGCCGGAAAAGAGTATGTGTTGGTGGGCGGGGGGAAGAGTCTATTATAAATATTAAGTGCCACAGATAAAACAGATAGCAGCTGACTTTAAGTTGTGGATGTCCCATCCCCGACAGTGTTCAGGGCCAGGTTGAATGGGGCTTTGAGCAACCAGGTCGAGTGTGAGGCATCCCTACCTGTGGCAGGGGGTTTGGAACTGGATGATCTTTAACGTCCTTTCCAACCCGAACCATTCTATGATTCTGTGACTACCTAGTCATAGAGCACCCATAGAATTTAATACTCCAGTAATAAAAGCAAGGAAACGAATCAAATGAAATCCACAGAAGCCAAGTTCAAAGCATGTAAGAGATGCTGTCCTTAGATAGACTTAGATAAGCTGCTGCGTGTGCTGAACAGGTAAGCTCACCAAACCCTCTGCGCAGAGGAGGCCTGGAGGGTACTCCAAGGGAGACGTGCGTAGTCCCGCCCTGTTTTCACAGCTCCCAAGCCACATGGCTCCTGACCGCTGCTGGAGGCAGAGCACTGGGACAGACTGCCCTGGTGTGAACTCGCCCCGATGTTTGCTCCTATCGTTTTTTTGCGGGTCGCGCTGCTGGGTCCAGGGCAAGCGGATCGGTCGTTACAGTCCTCAGAGCCAGGAGGCCTCCCGGTAGGACACTGCCTGTCCTTCAGCGGGGCAGAACGTCTGTCCGGGCCAGAGGGCTCCTACTGGACGCTCAGCTGACTAGTACACACCTGCAGCCGGGCACCCCCTCGCGGGTGTCCCCCCCGCTGCCGGCCTCACATGTCTTCCCAC
>NW_009915622.1:0-26433 GCF_000696875.1 Nestor notabilis | reverse complement strand
TTTTTTTTGTCCCAAATGATTGTTGATCATTACATATGAGCAATAAAAAATGTGACTGTGTGGGCTGGCTGTAATGAAGCTGGGATTTTGTGTTCATTCATCACAAGATGTAACTCTTAAGTGCATCTGTTATCTGTTTCAAGATCTTTTTTCTTACCGGTAGCTTTATGGATAATTGAGCTAGTAAAGATCTTTCTTTGTAGAAAATCATCAGGAAAGAATGTACATAGAAACTTCAGCGTGGTGTGTCTGTGGTGGGCTCAGTCATGACAGAAGAATTACAGAAAAATACAGTTTACTTCATACAGATTTAGTCACTCAAGCTTTAATATACAATTTCAGACAGTTGTCAGGGCCCTCTCTATAAAATTTGCGTGGAAATTCATCTGTTATCTTATACACCTGTCTTATGATGTAAAGAATTGGCTTGTGAAGGGGCTTATCCATCTCCAATTATAGAGGACATAAATAGTAGCTTAGGTGAAACACTTCCAAATGGCTGGTAAGATAAATCTCACCTTAAGAATACAATAAAAATCTCTCTGCTTAGGTTAAAGCCTCCAAGAAGTCCTCCAAGGAGAAAGAAACATGTAGGTCCTGCAGAGAGCTACTACTGGAGGCTGGGTACAGACCTCAGCAGTTAACTGTAAAACTCCAGTCTCAGGGATTATGCTGTCCATCTTCCCTAGAAGAGGAGCCGTAGGTGACAAAAGGCTTCATGCAAAATAGCCTGACCTCATCTAAAGTCATGTGTTGCTTATGTATAATTACTGTGTACTTCAGAGCCAACATAAGCAGTGAGCAGCTGACACAAAGGGAGGGAATGGATGTAGGAATAAGCTTGAACATGTTCATACATGTGACTGACCACAATCAGGGCAGAGTATAGAGACTTGTATTCATGTTCTCTGTGCAAACAGCAGAAGCTGTTTAGGGAAATACTTTCTCAGCTGTTTGATTACTTGAGGTTACTGTTTGAGGAACATGTTTGCGTCAGCAGCTCCCACTCACAGACCTACATCTTCATGCAAGACCACTTGTATTACCAGCATCAGCAAAGATGCTGGACCTGATGCTCATGTTCCCCACAGGGAGATGTGGGCATGAACCTAATTATTCTGATTCTGTCATGAGGCAGGAGGAAATGGTGGGCAGTGGAAGGTTGTAAATTAATAGCCCAGCATCCAACAGAGATGCTTTCTCAAAGCCTTAATTAAATTGGTGCAGAATCTGATTGTCCATCTCCTCCAAAAGCCTCTGTCATTCATTCGCAAGTGCTGTAATCAGAGGTTTGCTTATGGTAGGGGATGTACTTCCTGCTAGAGCAAGCTGTCGATGACAACAGAGGTCTAAAGGCATAAACAAGGCTTAAATACCTGATTCCTATTGATTTTTAATGTAATACAGTGTTTAGTGTAATCAAGCGTTGCACTCTGCACTCTTCAAATGTTTCCCTGTGGACCTCAATGTGCTGGTTTTCAATACACTTCTGAGATGTGCTTAGTCTTCTCCTAGAAATTGCTGTGCTATTTTTGCATACTCAGATCTCTGTACCATTCCAGTTTGGAGAGGCCAACTGTTCCCTCTGTTTTCACATGAAGATAGAATGAATCAGTGTTACTTCCACCCATGTTGCTGTTCCCCCAAATGCTTTCGCAGATGTACTAGGAACATGGAGTTCTGTGGTCTATAACGGTATACCCCAGGCTGGGCTGCTTTCAAAAACCACCTTGTAGGAACCATGCAATGATAAGTAACTCAAGGCTGGTAGGAGTTATCACATGTTTCACAAGGAAAGATCCCATGGGGGTGCTCAGGTGATAGCAAATCTCTCATAGGAAAAGAATTTCACAGAAGCAAATAGGTTTCAAATGATCTAATTTACATCTTTAGGGGAAGAAAGTTACTCTGTCTCCAAGACTGGCCAGATGAGTATTTACTAGATGACAATAAGGAAACTACTGATTGGCATATCATCTCTTTTCTTTTGTTGTGTACATTTCAGCTTACTCTCAGGAAGGCTGGTATCACTCCATGTATTCTTTTCTCCTCAGAAATATGCTGCTAATTTAGCATATATTCCTAAGTATAAGAAGACTGCTGATTTTATATCCATCCTGCTGTGAGAATGAGTTCACATCACAGCATCACTGTGCATCACTTGTACCACCTCAGCACAGGTATCAGTGTGAGCCCAGAATGAAACAACTAATTAAATCTATATTCCTGATGAGGGAAAAGATGAGGGAAGTACTGAAGGTAACAAAGTGCAGTGGCCTGGTGATGAAGAAAGGAGGGAGAAAAAGCTCTTCAGCTCATAGACATTTAACCTCTTCAAGCCTGGGAATTTTTTTTTCATGACACTGTAGTAGCAATAACATCAATAACTAGAATAAAGTGAATAATACAGTTAAGAATAAAATGAAGGCCATGTAAGCCTTCAGTATCTGTGAGACACTTAGGCTCCACCAGCTGTGTTGGCTTTTTTCCTACATCTGGGCTCCAAAATGGGTAACAAGAAAACTCTCAGAGAACTATTTTAAGAACTCTGGCACCAAGCAGAGTGGGGAAAGAAAAAAAAAAAGCAAGAAAAAAAGCTCCAACCCTCTACTTCTTTACTGAAATCAGTCTGTTGAAAGCATTTCTGTTTGGCTGCCACAGTTCGCCAAGCAGCCTAATGTGCCAGCTATTAGTACCCAGCAGAGAGCATGTTTGCAGCTATTCAGCAAAACTATCACATGTCCCTAGCCAAGGAAAGAGGGATCAGCTGCTGAACACTGAAGCTGATGAAGAGCAGAGCTATTAAAGCAAGCAATAAACCCCCCCCAACCCAGAATGGAGACTGATTTTTATTATTATTTTTTTAACCTAATGGATGACATTTATAACTGGAAAGTATGAGTCAGAGTGTGCTGTGCCAGCACGGGGTCTTTATGATGTTTTCATCTTACTTGTTCTTCTTCCTTGTCCGGGACCATTCTGTCTTGTTGATTTGAAAGTTTTAGGTTCGTTGCAGAGCTTATGAGATGGGTGCACATGTATGTTTGTGTGTGTGTGTGTGTAAGTAGTGACCATAGCTCAGTGTACTGGAAATAAAAAGCTAAAATGCTCAGAAAAATTCCATTGAGTAGTGAGAATGCTCTACAGTGCTGGGACCTCTGAGATAAATTATTGCTGCCAAAGTGTTATTGCTGCCAAAGTGTTATTGCTGCCAAATGTGGCAGTGACGGGAGTGTGGGAGGCAACCACCCACTTGCTAAGTGAGGACAAAATGGACACAAGCTCTATCTTCTCAACCACTAATCTCATCCAAAAAGCTTTAAAAACAGAGAACTGTTTGTCCTTTTGTAGCACATGAGCAAATAGGAGCCATTTGCCACAGTGCTTCTCTGTAATACCATATCTCTAGCATGTAACCAAGAAACAAAATTATACTACTCGTTGCGATGACATTAGAGTCTGGTTACCTCAGAAACAACACACCCGATTCCAGATTCTGGTTCCAGAAAGTTCTCTTTACATAGCAAGATCAGCCTGGCAGCATTTCCTAGGAAGAATAAATATATTGAGGAACCCCTGGTATGGAAAAGTCCTGTCCTGACATAGAGCCAACATAGTTTTACAGCAGCTTCTCCTACTCTGGAACACCCTGCCACAGGATTCACACTGGGACAAGCAAACTCCTGCTTGCAGGGTAATCCCCAAGACACATGCAAGGCAACATCCCATGTCCATGCTTGTTTGGGCTGGCACAGCAGCTGGATCCCACTATGGCTTCCTGAGGACACACAGAGGTGTGAGGCACCCGCAGTGCCTTTGCCTCCCTTTTCCCACAGCTGATATGGGTCATGCTCAGCACAGCTGAAAATTGAGCCCTCAGGCAGGGAGCTATAATGAATTCACTAGATTAGGCAGTGAAAGCCAATGTGAACAAAACAACCAGCTGGCTCAAGAATATTTCGTGCTAGCATAAAAATCCTACAGGAGGGCAGGAAAAAAGCTTCAAAATTGTCTCCTTTCATTCTTCTGAAGATCATGCTCATCTTTGCTTTTATACACATTGTTACAGCCTACGTCTAGCTCTGAAACTGAAAAGAAATAAAGGTATTTACATCCTCCACATACTGTTACATGTTATGGTCATTAAAAATCATAGACTATGTTCTCACGTAAGAATATGAGGCACCTTGGTAAAAGACTGTGCATAGAGGAAATCTGTTTGAAGCTCTGGGATGTCCCTTTTATTCTTTTCTTTTTTATAATGGTTATTGGAATCCAACCCAGTTATTCAGCTCATTGTGGGTATTTTTTAATGCTGGACAATTAAAACCTTCACAAGTATTTATATTATTATAATCATTAGTTCTAAAGAATTGAAAAAAATAAAATAGCATGCATAGGGTAGCAGAATTCCAGAGGCAGAAACTGAAAAGATGTTTCACTTTTGGTACTGGAAGTGGAATTATAATTTCAGCATAGACTAGTGTGAGAGTAGACTTCAGTTTATTTTTTTGCCTTTGTCCTGTGTATAGGGTGGTGTCAAAACCCTATGCTTCAAAATGTTGTTTTTTCATTTATTTGAGAGATGTCTTTTCATATGTAAGCTAATCCACCCACACTTTTCCTGTGATTATCCTCAAGAAATGGGAATAAAATTCCATACAATGTACATGCTCAATAACATCGCGTTTACACTTCAAGGTTAGTTTCACTTGATTAATAGTTTTCCTTCCTTTCTTGTTCCCAAGAAATGTGTATTCCCTTGAGGTGTTTTTGGAAAATTCATGCAATTACTGTACTGGAGGAATATCTCCTATAGAAGGCCACTCTTACCACAGAAAAGATGTAGGTAAAAACAGCATCACATTTGGCATTTGAAGGAGTGCAAGGCAACACTTAGGAATTCCCGTATGGCATTGCCCTTAAAATCTCCTAAGGAAATCCACCGTAAAATACAGTATGTGCTGAGAACAGGCTGGGCCACCTAAATATGGATTGCTTTTGGCTTCAGCTATTCAGAAATCCCTGGAACAGGTGCCAAATTAAGTCACCCTACTAGCTGCTTTCCACAGCTGAAGGTCAGTAATAGTTAACACGGAGAGGAATTTGGATAGCAGATCTTGCAATTCAAAAGCACCTCGACTGCTCTAAAAATCCAGTGCATTCTTACCTCAGAAAACCTCAAGTTTATAGCAGTTTAGTTTTCCTTTGACATGGAAGTAGTTTACAGCTTGCAAGGAAAACATATTTGTCTTTTGCATCAATGTTAATTTATGCTGTATTTCCCATCTATTTATAACTCAAACATTCTAAATTAGAACTATTAGATGAAAATATACCATAATCTGACAGAAGGCAAAATATTCCGTAAATCTGATTTGGAAAAGGGAAATATTCATTCATATGTAGCTGACTAATGGTTCTACAGTTGCAATTTCAGGAACATGGTTTTCTGAAAGAACTGCTGACAACCATGTTAAACTTTGAAGATTAGTATGTTTAGCTGTAATTTTGCTCCCATTTGAATCCTAGTTTGTTGTCTGCTTGTTTCTTATTGCCTTCTTTGTTTCTTAGAACACTTGCATAAATAGATAATTTTTGTTACTTGATCTCCTTTTCATTTTCCACCTGCAATTATAACTCTTTCTTGGTGACATCACCCATTGCTTGCAGTGAAAAGAATTCCTATAAATGGCTGAATAAAGAATCATTGACACCAAGTGGAAAATAGCCAGCTGGAACAGATGAACTCTCAAAATGCCTGTTTGCATGTAAGAATCATAAAAAAGAAAAAAATACAATCAGAGAAATATAGAAAATACTCCATGCAAGCTATGCAGTGCAAAGTCAATGCACAGAACTGAAAATCTCATGGAAGTGATTGGTAATACAAAGTTAAAAATGTACCCTGGTTAGCTACAGAACACTCATAAGCATGAATATAATAGTGATATTGCCAAAGAAGCCTTTTTTGCTTCTTTTTCTTCCACACCTATTTAAGTCAGGTTGGGTGCATTTTTGAGAATATCCTTCTGCACAGATCTATTTCATTCTCCAATGACACAAACAGTAAGTGTATGGTAGGCGCATATTTCTGTTGGTTTGCTATTTTAACTTTTGTCTTATTTCTTAGATTATTAGTTGCATTATATTTAAGTCCAGACTCTGAGCAGTATAAAACAGTATAACTCTGAATGTGAGCGGAACTGGCTTCACTGTGCCGTTCAAGAATTTAGGACTTTTCTGAAACAAGTGCTGATATACACTACTGCTCTTTTTTCTTTGTATACAAACTGGGGTCATATTGACCTTAAGCACCAACCTTAATCATGATTACTACATGGAGATAAAAGTATGGATTGCAACCCATTTCCCTCTTATACGCATGAAATGTTCTTTAAAGAGAATTGAAAAGCAGTTCTTGCTCCTGCGCTCTGTCCACTCTGTCGCAGTGCTTCAAAATATTCAGAGCATAAAACAAAAGGCAGGGAATATAGCATCTACTGGTAAACCTAGTTTTGGTTTCTTCTTTTGAATGAATTGGAACGGGAGAGATCGTAGAGGGGAGTCTGAGGTAGTTTACACTTTTGCCTGAGTGGACAGTAGAATTACCTAGATTAGTTTATGTACTCTTGGTTTGCTGTTTCGACAGAATGTGATAGATAATGAATATTTTGGAGAATCTTCAGGTTAACACACAGAGTGCAGTTTAACTCACAGTTATAAACTGTTTTCATTATAGCCATTTTTTTAGACACACCTGCTATGACTTTGTTTACTAAGTAATAAGATAGAAGAATTTACTGGACTTCAGAGTATGTTGAAAGAATGTGGCGTATAGAGATTCAGTAATAAAGCCTAAAAGAATAACAACAGACATACTCAGTCTTGCAGCCAGGGTTGGTTTGTGTCCACAATCACAATGGTATTTCCCATAATTCTTATACAAGCGCTGTGTATTAATAAGTATGGATAATGTTAAGGCTTTCCACTGTACTTTGAACTTACACAGCTTATCACTTCATAGTAGAGATTATCCAAATGCATTCTCTGGTTCAAAAGCCTCTGCCCTCTGGCACAAATTAATAGGTGCTTCTAATTCAAATCCAACTGAAGTCTAGAAATATTTTTCATACACAGGTTATATCCACTGTAAGTCCATCAAAACTATTGTGGGTTTACACCACTGCAAAAGCAAAAGGAAAGTAGGCACTGTCCATCCTCTCATTCCTAAAGTGCACTGTCTCTGCCTGTTTGGAATCACATTTTTGAGAAACCCATGAGCTTTGGAGCATGAATGAACCAAACAGTTTTGATTTAAAGCAGACTTTCTGAGAGTTCAGATAGACAGTGTATGTAAACAAGGTGGTGGAAACCACTGCTAAACCATCCCCAGTCTTCTGATAGTCTTACACACAGAGAGATGGAAATCAGAAAATGGTTTTAGAAACTGATTCTGAGAGACATGTTTTGCATACGACCCTTTAAAAAATGTCAACAACACTGTATTTGCCTTTCTTGATCCTTGAATCAATACCTTCTGGCTGTGTAAGATACTGGCAAACACATTTTGTGTCTGACCAGATTCTTTCAGAACTGTCACAAGTGACTTTTCACATGGAGCATCATTTATGTGACATTTGCAGATCCTGGCAAAAGCAGGCACAGACATGCCTGAGAGTGCCACTTTTGTACCTGTAAGAGGATGAAACTCAGCAAGGTTGTGTTACTAAAGAAGACAATTTGTTGCATGGCAGACTTTTATGTCATACATCTTCTTTAAGATCATGTATGTATTCACTAAAGTCACTGTGACCTCTTTGACTGCAGCCATCAGTACAGTGATGTCACTCTAGCTCCACTTTTGCTTCATATTGTCTAGATGGCACAGTTCCTCAGCTTTCTTCATGTTGGGTTGAGATCACTGGTTGAGTGAGAGTAATCACCTGAAGCCCATCTGGGAGAAGTTGACAGACTGTCTGAGAGATATACCGTCTGCAACTGAAGGAGCAATTTCTTTCCTTGTAGCCAAGTTTATGAACTGAGAGTAATTTCTCAATGGATGAACTTCTATCCTGGTGTGACCTTTAGTTCTTGGCCTAGTGTGCTGATTACCAGTGAATAGTACTCATATAAGCTATAACATAAGATTTTATTTAAAATAAAATTGTCTAGTTTATGTTGTTTGGGAGGTATATATTTGAAATTGTATCTGTTTGGTTTTATAAGTAAAGTGAGTTTTTGTATAATATATACATTCATCCAGAGTATTTGGGACAGGTGCATCATATAAATTGATCAAATAATTGCATACATTATAACTGTTGTAGATATCAAAAGCGGTTTACTGGAAAATGCCCAGTGCAGAAACAAAGGTGTGACTGTGGTTTATCAGGCACACTCATCTGAAGGTGTCACTTTAATCACTTGTACTATTAGAGAAGATAATATTACTTCATTTCCCAAAATAGGGGAATGAAGCTACTTCACAAGTTGATACAAACACAAATAGTTAGCTGTAATAATTTAGTGCATTCAGTCCTTTCCTTTTGTGCAGTGATAACACAGGTGTCTTATCAGGTCAGAGAGTTCTTTTCTTTTTAGTTCACTGTTAAGGGTACATTACAATCCTTGCATTAGTTCTCCTGAATGGAACACATACCCATCACAAATGTTTTAGCAATGCATTCAGAAAACAGGCAGCATTGCTTATCAGTTTTTACAGACCATCATCTTCTGGTGCTGTTATGGCAGGATGAGGGCTGAATAAGTGCTCTTCTATTGAGAAACTGTCCAATTGTTACTTCCTGTAACAATTTCAGTTAAAGTACCTCTTAAGAGCTTAACAGAGTGGATAGCAGTATAAATGAAGCCAAGTTTTACAGTAGAGACCTGTTCCAGAGATGAGCCAATTTAAAAGTAGACTTCTCAGTGATTTCACAGTGATTTGGGGGATTATACACCAGGCCTTCAATGTAAAATTTTTTCACATTGTAATTTAAGAACGTGAGGAGGCAAGACAGGCATTTCAATTTTATTTCTTTTGATTGGAAGGCCTTGTATCCAGTGACTGTATTTTTAGCATCTGCTAGTCAGGTATCATCTTTCACCATTGTATTAACCTGCACTACCGATACTTTCAGTGCTTTGGTTTCTAAGTAAAGATGGAAGTTTTCTATTAGAACAACAAATGTATAGCTGAGTATAAATAGGGAAGACTGTTCTGCTAACTCACTTAAGTGTTAGTTTGTAAAGATAGCCAGATATCCAAAATTTTACAGTACTGGTCAAGTTTGGATAAACATCAATGAAAGCAAGCTTTCTTATCAGATTCCAGCACTTCCATTTGGCATCTCAGCTGGAAATACCAGAAGAAAAGCCTTTCTGTTTGAGCACAGACATTTCCAGCTCTAGTCCCCAGTGGAAATCAGAGGTGCTCATGAAAGTACTTTTGCTCATGAAGGGTTCAGTGTAAGTTCAGTTCCAAACATGGGCTAAGGTTTCTTTTGTGTTTCTTTCTTGAAGCCTATGTGGGAGCTTGATTTGTGAGTATTGTGGGGTTTTTTTTTAAACTCTAATTGTAAACCAGGAGGGCCTTCGCTTCTAATTGCTGTCTGAAGATGTGACTCTAGCCAATAGTTTTGAAAAGGGACACTGATCTTGAATGTTTTAATTTTCAGGTTTTCTGTAAAAGAGAAAGGAAGTGGTTAAGGTATTGTATAGAACATTCCTGAAGTTAATTATTAAGTCTAATTCATTTCCACAAAATTCATAACTATCTTCTTTTGCCTAAGGAGACCTCAGCAGCAATCGTTTACACCTCTAAAGACCACTCTAATCACAGTCTGGGAGTGGGAAGGAGGAGAGTCTTCTTTAAAGAGGCCACTTTTGATGAAGATATTTCACTTTGAATAAAATAATGCGAATTAGATGAAGAGGTTTAATACACATCTCTTCATATCAGAAAAGTGTTTAAGCTGAAAAATAATTTTATTCTGTGTTTACCTCAATTAATATTTAAATGAGTGCATATGAAGTAGAGCAGTTTCAGACAGAGAGGTAGAGCAAACCCTCTGGTCCAAAATGTGTCACATCGAGATACTAGACCACACTTGAAGGAAGTGTGAACTCAAGACCTCTGAAGCAGGTGAAGAATATGAGCTCAAGGCTTTCAAGACCCTCCTGTGAGCTCCAGTAGGCAACAGCAAAGACTGCTCCAGTACCTCTTACAGCAATTTTTCTGTGTATGACGACTGGTTCAGTAGCGTGTTCTGAGAATTCCCAAATCCTAGTGGATGTTTAGTTGGATGTTTAGTTCAAGTGCACGTTTAGTTCATAAAAACAAGCAGATATTTGAGGTCAAATTGGGGTGAATCTTGGTTAATTCTCCTTTTCAGTGAATGAAGGCACTGTCAGAGGGTCATTCATGCTATATACCCTGAGCACACATCTTGTAGTAGGGTAAGTGTTCCTTTGAATTTTTCTATTGCTTTTCACATAGTAGGAACCTAGACATACAGCTTTGATTATATTAAATTTTAGGGTAACTGATAGCAATCCTACTATTAAATAGTCAGGAAGCCAATCTTGTAAAAGTGAAAAAGTTTACAAAATTCAGACATCTATACTCATTGATAACAGTTTGTGGGGTCTTTGAAAATTAAAATGTGGAATGTCAGCAACAAAAGTAGGAAGCAGGTACTGCAATCTTTTTGTTAATGTTGATCTGTTTGACTGTTTGGTACCTACTCTCCCTAGGCCTGATGTCAGCTTTTTAGGTGTTGTTTTAAGACAAATAAATAACAACTCTTATTTTCCTTTGTAAAGTAGTTTCACATAAAAATGCTGTAAAAATTGTTCAGGGTACTGCCTTTAAAACCTTTGATAAAGTTCATAAATATATCTTTTATGTCTGGGTTTCTTTCTTGCCTAAGTATCCAAAACAGTATGCTTTGCCAATTTGATGTAGGTGTGCAGATGGACTGTCTGGGACAAGCATGATTCTTTCAATAACATTTTTCACTTTGCCTCCAAATTAAAAATGTTGATTACCTTTGAAAATACTGTCAAAGTTGCAACATCTGTAATTCTTTTAATCAGTTTTTAATTTTAAAATTTAAATTAAATAATCAGTACATCTCTCTGTTCTTTGTTTTGACTAATTCCCTTTCATTCTTAGTTCAGGACTTCATCTGAAAAATGGAACACAGAAGAACTTTGTGTTCTTATATGTGGGTGATAGAATGTAAGTCTCCCTTACAGCTGATCTGTGGAAAGCATGCTCCTGCTGCTAGATTCCTAAGACTATATTGGAATACTGTATTATCAGTACTGTAGTATATAACCATAGGCAGCCATATGCCAGCACAAGGCAGGGACAGAAATATCCATAGGATAGCAGGCAACTTGAGTTGCAAAGCTGGATCTTATCTTACATCCATTCTGGTTTAATTCTGATGTTATACCAAAAAAAATAAAAATAGGGGCTATCTCATCCTGTGGAGAAGCACTTACAGCCCTGAGTAAAATGAACCAAGATTTTCCTGTTGCTTGAAACAGGAGAGCTGATGGTGTTACCAGAAGGTCATCTAAGGCAACACAGCTGCTCAGTGTAGCATCTTTGCCTAGAAAGCAAGAGTCCTGGCTTACTTTCTGGCAGAAATGACTTTTTTTCTGTATTTTCTTGAATTCAGAAAAATGTATGGATTATACCTGTAAATTGTCCATACTGTGGAAAAGTGTGGGAATAGGCAATGACCCAATAACCAAAGTCACTAACCAAGTTATCGTGGCATTTCTCATTTCTTCCTGTGGATTTCAGCTTCTTGAATAAGGAAGACAACAGTCTTTGAATATAAACATCATCAGTAGATGTGTTCAGTGTGGGCTGTATACTGCTGTGTTTATAATCCTTGTCCTTAACTGTAAGCTGGGAAAGGGTCAGACTCTTTCCACTCCCTAACCATCCATTTGGCTCACTCAAGAGCAAATCTATTTTAACAGCAGTTGATTACCTATCTGGAATAAGTGAACTTCAGAGAAGGCCAAGGAAACAGAGCTGAGACTCACATCTGTTCATATCACAGTGCCAATGAAGTTTGTGAAATGATGCATTTATCCTGCAGAAAATCCCAATTGCTCCTTTCTTTCTGCAGAAAGCGTATCTTTTTCTCCAGGAGTTAATTAATTGGTATTTGCATTTCATAATATGTTTCTTCTATTGCTAACATTAGAGCCTACTGCACAATATGCACATCAGGTGTTTCTTCTTTTTGCAGGCTTTCAAACAACTGTAGTGTGGCACTAGCTGTTTAGCAAGACAGAGCACATAGTACCCATTGCTAATCCTTCTTCAAAGCGGCAGTTGAATTAACATAAGCTTTAAGTGGGCGTTATGTATTCATTTGCACATTTTCTGCTGCTGCTTATGACTGGTTTAGCGGCAATCTGCTAAACATGAAAGGACTACTGTGCCTATACAGAGCCTTATAGGAGTGGCAGATGCTTCAGGTATCTCT
This sequence comes from Nestor notabilis, assembly GCF_000696875.1. Taxonomy (NCBI): domain Eukaryota; kingdom Metazoa; phylum Chordata; class Aves; order Psittaciformes; family Psittacidae; genus Nestor; species Nestor notabilis. The sequence goes on along the minus strand of NW_009915622.1, from coordinate 13,915 downwards.
GCATAAATTCATGCAACACACTGCAGGTCATTAGTTTTAAGTGTCTGGGGGCAGAGAGATACAAATCTCTCCCCCTCTCTTTCTCTACCCCCAGTCTCACCCACTACTAGCTCTACGCAGATGTATTAGGTTGGCACTCTCTAAAACCTGCCTCATCATCATGAGTCATGTTTCAGCTTATTCCCCCTTTTCTCTGCTGTCTATTATTCAGGTGAGATATTTGTTTAAAACATACCCAGGATACACTAGTTATAAGAGATATTTTTTTGCATTAACTTTGGAAGACTGAACCTGGTAAAATGCAAACAATTGCTGCACTTTCTTCTCCACACACTCGTGCTGCTGTATCCCTACCCATAAGGACTCCACACATAACCCCTCTGCTGAGCATGCTGAAATAGCTTTGTTAAACTGTTCTCTTAGAAAGAATAAGATTAAACCAACAGTATTATTCTCTGCTATTACATAGACAAGATTTAAATTCAGATTTTTTGTAGAAGTTCACATGATAGCTCACAGCTATCGTTTGTTCCCTTTTCTCTGGATAAACACCATTTGCAGAAAAAAATCAGGACTGTGAGTCCCTGAATTCAGATTAAATCAGGCAATATATGCTATTTCTAGTTCTGGAAAATATGATCTTCTTTTGCTTTCTGCTTGGAAATTACTTTGTATGGCTTTTTTTTTCTTAATTTTTCCAGAGCATATTAACACATTACATTTTTTCTTGATGTATGCAGTGGTAATTTCCGTGACCACATAGGAACAAAAGCAAAGCATGTACTGTTTGTTTTGATGGCTTAACCAGTCATTGTACAGCAAGGGTAGAACTCATTCATAAATTGCTCTTCATTTTGTATCAGTTACCACTATCACCACTCTGTGCATGTTGCTTTGCATACAAAACTGTAGAAGCATGTTTAACCTCTTACCTCACTGAGTTCACTTCATAAAGCAATACATGAAGGAAATCACATCAAAATATGTTGGTTTGGTTTGGTTGGTTTTTTTTTTTTCTGGCCTACATTTTATATGGTATATGTCAGGCATTTTATAATAACACTTCTGTATACACTTTCACCTAGAAACATTCTTTTCTACAGCCTGTAGTTGGTATGTATGAAAACCTGTAGACTGTATCACTGAAGGTATGTTAAATATTGAATGTCATCCAGGGCAACAGATCTAAGGGTAGATGGACAAAAGTTAAACTGTGAACAACAGTGTATTAGGCTCTACTGTAAGGTAATGAATCTTTCTAATATCTCCAAATGATGATATAGCACAAGCTGCTTTACTTCCTCCTTTCTTTTTGGTATCACTGATTTACCGAGTCAGGCTGTAGTTGTGAGAGAAGATAGGCAAGGCAGCTGATGAGCTGCAGGAACCACTGTTAAGAACTGAGACAAGTGGGCTGATGTCCATGTTTCGAAGACAGCAATTATCTGTATGAAATCTATCTCTGGACATGTTCACTTTCCATTGCAAATCATGCCTTATAAATTGTTCCTTTTTCCTTCTTGGCAAGTGTAACATGCAGTATACAGTTTCCCACCACTAACAGGTTGATATTTATGTGCCCTACTTGATAAAGAAAACTATTAACATTTGAGCCTCACTTTGAAGTGTTAAATATGCACTCTTTAGAGGTAAGCAATTCTTTATATTCCCACACAGTTCTTTTTTTTTTTTTTTTTTTCCACATTACTGGCTACTCAGTTTAATGACACATTTTTTAAATAATCCCAGTGGAAATGGCTTGGATGAAGCAACTGAATGCTGAACTGACAAGTAGCTTTTCAGCTGTAGGTGAAATGTCCCTGTAATGCATATGCTGTTTGACAGTCTGAAAACTGTCATTTGAAACAAATATTTCCCAACAGAGAAGTACAGCAAATAATATTATATAATTTTATTTAAACCAGAACAAAGGGATGTCACAGTAAAAATATTGAGACTTCTTTTTCTTATTTTTATTTTATTTCACATTAGAATGTGCATTTTTTGAGTTTTTAATATGTGACATGCCACATCAATACTGACAAAAAACTCAAGCGTTTGACATGGGATGGTATACATCTCACCAGGTCTTTACCATAAAATATACAAACATTTAATCTAAGATAATCAAGCAGGCTCCATTTGCAGATGAAATACCTCCATACCAACTTAATACAAGTGTCTTTGGCTGGTGGGATGAATGGCAGTTGAAGCCTAGATGACAATCCTAGATTTGATGTCACATCTTTTAGATGAATAAAGTTTGATGAGGTGAATTGCATGTGAATTCACATAAAGATTGATTCAACATAGTATGAATTCAAGATGTTTTTATTTAGAAGAAATTCCAACAATAACTGCTATATAGAAGAAAATAAAATCTTTTGCTATTATATTGCACTGCAATATGACTTCATGTGAAATAATGCAACAATGAGGGAAAGATGGTTGAATAATCAGACAAACTATCAATCTCCTTACCAGAGCAAGAGAGGTCTCATTCCTTGCACTGTTCCCTAGTTTTACTGTCATCATTCCCTATGGAGTTTTGGGCAGTAGGAGCAGTGGATGAAAGAAGTTGTCCTTTAGGAAGATAGAGTATTCCAGGACAACAGGGCAAATAAGGATAATAAAGGTGAGAAATCATGGGAAGTTAGTCTTTGCTTGAGTTCAATTAAGAAAAAAGCAAGCTCACCCTGGTACTACTTTGTTTCAAATGTCTCTTAACTGGATCATCTTTATCTACCTATTTTTGTCAAAATACTGCTTCCTAATGAAAATTATTTTAGCATTCATCTGCTGTGTGTTTTTTTCATAGTGTATTTGGTAAACTCATCTATTAAATCACTCTTCTTATTTAAGAACACCACTGCATGTAAAATATAAACTGTCATGTTATGGAGTAAGAGGAAAATATGAAAAATAAAATGCTGTGGTATAATCCACATTTAAATTGCTACATCCTGTCCCCTTACTTTCACTGTGATTTCAGCCATGTGATTACTATATTTACTAGTTATTTCTATAGAAATGCTATACATCATTAAGCAGCTGTAATGACTGGAGAGAGTAGAATTCCAGTGATGGACTATGATCATGCATTTGTATATATGATAGGTATTTTGCTAATAGTTTTGCATCTGCTATAAATATCAGAAAGATTATTACATTTTTGGGACTTTTTATTACTCTTTTTTTTTTATCCAGAAAACTAAGAAAATTCTTTTGAAAAACTGTCATCTAGCCATGGGATAGACACCTGTCTGTGCATCAGATTCTGTTGATGGAAGGTGCTAAGCAAAACAGAAATTCTTAGCTAGTATTGTAATGGGTTATCTGTGTACTGATGTTAGAATCTTAGGCCATAATGTTTGAACAGAAACTACAACTTATATGCATAAAATTTATTTAGTTACTCTTGTGGTCAGATCTTTCCTGAAGTCATCTACTCAAATCTTCCACTGGCCACTGGACGAATTCTTTTGTGGGTCAGCACATCTAAAAATGAGACTATCCAAAACTGGATTGAAAAATCAAATGTCAGTAATACTGACTGATAGTAAAGACTTTTCAAAGCCAAATATTTTGTTTAATATATCAGCCATTGTAAATAGTGATAACGTATGTATTAAGCTTTTGGAGGCATTTGCACTTTGCACAAAGCAAGTGACATTGCTAAATTAGCTAGTTTGAACAGTCATACTTGTTAAAAGAGTTAACCCTCAGAGTGCTTACTGAAAAGGCAGCCTGAAGTTTTTCCAGCACATTCCTTGTGTTTAATGAACTATGGCTACACAGGGACTTAACTGTCATTTGGATATGTAGTTCCACCAGGGTCAGTGAACAACCCAGAAAATCACTATTCATTAATATGTGCATGGGCTTATGATGCTTCAGAAATGTAAGAGCTAGGAGGAAAGGCCCTGTAAACTTGTAAAGCAATACTGCACTCATTATAACTTAAAGTGTTTTAAATAGAAGCACTTCTACTGAATTCATCAGAATAACTATCCCAGAATGTTGATCTTTAAAGCCACATAGGGATTCCCTGTAAACTTCCCATTAACTTGATGTGAAAATTTCTGATGATGGTGATTACTGTTTTCCTTTTGTTCAAATGATTCACCTAATTTTTTTTAATGGAAGAGCTACTTTGAGTTAAATGCGCTTCTCTGGCAAGCTCATAACATTAACCCTCCTTCAGCAAATATTTAAGATAATTACAAGACAGAGCATTAGAAGCAATGATAGACACAGATCTACAGCTTCTCTGTTCCAGCTGATTTGACATCTGAGAGATCTGAAAGGGTGGCAGTGATGTGGGAACATAGCGCCAAGACCACAGGTTTCACCCAAGGATACAGTTCCCACTATGGCATAAGAAGCAGCTATTACATCAACTTCCTTGAGGTCTCATCATGTCATTCTTGTACCTGTTAAACTGCAGAGGTCCATCAGCTATAGTTCCTTTATTCTAGCAAAGTCCCATAGCAAAGAAAGGTCAAAGGGGTAAAAAATGGCTGAGTTACAGACCATTTTTGCAGATAAGGTCCAAATAAAGTTACTTTTATGGTACTTTTAACTGAGCATATTTGAATATGTGGTTAAATATTATTTTAAAATGCTACTTCTATTTTACTATTTAGAAGCAGACTTGTATCCTCACACATGTATTTGCATGTGTATGGATATATGCACTTTAAAATGGAAACAAATCCAGTCATATGGCAGTTCAGATTCTATATTACGTAATTAGCCCCAGGTTGTGAGGGTGATCTTGCCCTTTAATAGCCTGAAAGTTAAAAGCCCATCCTAAGCTAACCATGAGGGCTGAGATTCTTCTCACCCTTGGTTCATTTATTTCTAGCTTTAGACTCATGACTTGCCTCCATGAACACTGGTCATTTCTGGAGGACAGCCAATGCTTCCTGCTTGTACCTATTTATCAACAGGTGCCCCAAACTCAATATAAAATACGAAGGCAAGTACATGAATTAGACTGGACTCACAATTCAGATGATTAAAATTAGAAATTAGTGAGGTGAATCCTACCCACACAGGTTCACTGTCTCTATGAAGACATTTTGTGTTGAATGGAAAATGGATGCTACAACAAACATCATCCTTGTAAGATCCCAGAACTTCAAAACAGAACCATGTGAAGTTCTTTTCTTTTTTTTGTCTAAACTAGGTGTAAAATTTAAATATTTGACTGATGGTTTAATAATGTCTTCAGCGTCGGACAGGTATTTTCAATAACACATTCAAGTAAATTTTTAAAACCCTCTTTTGCTAAAAAAAATGTAAGAAATGCATTTGACTGGGAGCATAGACAGGAAGGATAAATATAATTAACTTTTAACTTGGCTCAGAGTCTAAACCCTTAATTTTAAATTGGTAACTAGGGTTTTTTTTGCCTCAAGAATATTCCTGGAAAGAGAAAAAAAAAAAAAGAAAACAACTGCATGATTTTCCTTATTCAAAAGTTTCAGTCTCTGTTTGATATGATTATATTAATGCACAGTCTATATCAATATTGCCACCTATGCCGAAAAGACTCATTATGAAAGGCATGTGAAAAAAGACATATATCATTATTAATTTCATATTGTCTCTACCAGTGTTTCTTGGATATTAGGGTATAAATAAATTAGGAATGGTCATTCACTTCATATGTTCCTGCTTTTGGGAATAGCGAAGATATTTAAAAGCTCAGTACTGTTTATTCAGCAACTGATGGCAAGAAGTTTATTATTTTTTTGTTAATTGAAGACTTGTGTTGATGTACAATTTTTTTTCATCATTTCATTCCTCCACAAAAGAGAGAGTAGCATATGAACCTTACACTGATTTATTTTTTGCACTACTAAAAATATTCTCAGCTTGGAAACTTGGGGAAATAATGTGTGACATTTACGTAAAGTCTGCCTCTATCACAAAACAGTAGAAGCTTTTCTGGCTTTTCACCTCCAATCTGGATTGAAGTCAGAGTGGAGATAAGTTTGGGTAGATGGCATCTTTCATATTTCTTCTTCCCTAGAAGAAGCTGACTAACTCCACCTGGATTCTTTGGCAATCCTTAGTGAAAGCAGCCCTGGTAGAGAGAACATATAGGAGATGATCATGCAGTAAGGCTTTCAAACACGACAGCTTGCACTTCTTAAAAAAGAGAAAGAAAGAATTTTTTCTTTAAAAATGCCTGGTGTTAATGGAATATGCCCCTGTTCTGTCAAACTGCAGCATTTCTTGCTTTGGGGCCCCATTTTCTTAACATACACTGGCATAAAGTACTTTCCAGAATATCATCTATTTTAAAGTGGTTACCTTCTTTTCTGTTCTCCAGTGAAACTTACAAAATAACTTCCTGTTAAAGATGAAAGCCAGTAACATCTTTATTCTTCCCACAGGAATCTTTTTTTAATTTATCAGGAAAAAAAATATGGTTTGGTGTTCCTCTCAACAGTGACAATGTTAATTTACTGTTCTTGTTTATGGCTTGGTTTTTGTAACCCTAGCTCAGGAATTAGCATTTTCCTAATTCACAAGCAATCCCTTTTGTAACTACATACTGGGTGTTTCATAAGTAAGTAATATTTGGTTTATTCTGCATTGCTCAAACAATCCAACTGATGCTCTAGAAACAGTCATTATATATAACAGTCAATGGGCAGCAAAACAGCGGATTCCACCCAGCGGCCATTAGTCTATGAAATCTTCCTAGTTTTCACTGCCTTAATTTTAATTCTTGCTTCCTTTTCAGTTCCACCATAAACACTAATGGAAATTTTCCTGCCTATGTACATGTTTTATATTAGGCTATCGTTTGGATTCTGAACCTGAACTGAAAGCCACATTGAAGGGCCATTCTTTCCTTAAACCAAACATGAGCTGCTTATATGCCCATGGATTATAGAAAAGTGTTAAACCAGCTGCTAGTTCATAATAGTGTTTTTACTGAAAACCTCCAACCCCTCACAGGAATGTGGCTAACACAGAGACTCTTTGTATGCATTAGGGTCTGCTCTTGTGTTCTGTCTCCTCTGACTCTCCCATGCTGCTACAGATGAACCAGTGAAGCCTTAGCCCTTGCTTTGTAGCCCTGAGCGTGCTTTCAGCCACTCTGCACTGATCTTTGGTCTTGAAGTTGCCCCTGCACAGAGTCTTATTTCTCCATAACCTGAGAGCCATGTCTCTAGTTCCCATTCCTGCATCTGGGGATTCCCTAAACTGTATGGTTTACCTACCGTCAAGAGCAAGTCTGAACTCATGGAAAGACCTAACTCCTTGGGACTATATGTCCTGTAAATATTCAGGGGTAACTAACACATGTTGGTTTCTGTGAGGGTTTGGATTTAGCATAGCCTATCTGAGTAGGGTCACATAGCACGCAGATCTCAAACAGCACACAGTTTAACTGTCCTTCTGTACTATGCCAGGACATTGACTTGACTAAAATGAAGAGAAGATGTTCTCTTCTTTTTCCCTTTCCTTCAAATTTTCAGGGCTGGGGGGGAATAAAAAAAAAAAGAAAAAAAATACATGCATTGTATTTTTGCTTTAGCAGCAAAGGAAAAAGATCTAATTAGACCAAATTGCTTTAGAAAGACTGATCCAAAGAGGATCACTACAACAGAAGGACTGATCAGGTGTTTTAGAAGTGGGTTTTTAGTCCTAGAAGCATGGAAGTCAAAGCTAGAGGACAAAGGAGAATGAACAACAAATTGTGAAAGAAAGATCCCAAACACCTTGTAGGATATACTTATAAAAATTAAACCAAGGAAAGTGAGACAAGAAAATATATGTGAGAGAATTTGCTGCCATTTGCCTAAGGTTATGTAGATCCAGCAGAGTGGCTTCTCAGTAGTTCTTTTTATTGTTATATAGTCTTCTTCTGCAGCCAGTGGATAAGATGACAGAATCCCTACTTATTTAAGAATTGTGTATAAGTATTGTGTAAAATAAACTTTTCTTGAAGTCCAGAAGGCTTTTTCTCCTGCTGTACTATACCTGTCCACAAGCAACTTCTCTCCAGTTTCTGATTTTAAGTATTTCTTAGAAATTCTTTCACATCAGCAGGCAAGGGGACAATAAAACAATCCTATCTACAGTAGAAGGAAATGTTCTCTTCAAAAGCATTATGCAAAAGAAAAAAAGGAAATAAGAAAAAAATATGCTACAGAGTTCTTGGGACTTGTCTGATGTATTCATATATGTACCATAATAGTTATCCTGCCTTTTCCTGTCTGTAGTTGTACGAGTTCATCTACATTGGTTTTAATACTGATACTCAGAATAGCTGCCTTGGTTACTCTTGTTACACTATCCTGATTAACTGATGGGCACCGATATACGAACCAAATACTCAAGGACATGCTAATTCTATCTTTTGCATTTTACATTGCTTTTTATAAAAAGATAAAATTGATTTTCAGATACAACAGGCTATTACAGTAAAGCTTCATCTCAAAGAATGGCAGTATAGTTGAAGGGAGCACCCAGTTATTCTTTGATAGGGAGCTCCCTTCTGGTAAAGACAGGTAATGCTATGGTTTTCCTATCTCCAGACACTCAAAAAATCATGGGTTAAGTCCATCCTTAACACATCAAATATAATATTTAAAAACAATTTAAAAAAATTATTTTTCTTTTGGGTTTTGAAGCTCTGTGTGTGCTCATATCACACTTTCAAATTATTCTTTTCAGCGAAGAGTAGGAATTTTAGTTTTTAACTGAAACTGGAAGTATGTTTTTGCTCCTTATCTCCAAGAGCTGAGATTTAAGAAAATGCATTAAATAGAGGAAGGTCCCACATAAACTGCAGGATCTGGAGAAACCTATGTAAGAAAACCACAGAAGATGTAACATGTATTTCTATACTATAAAATGAAACTGTGACACCAAGAAAAGTATGCAAAATTCAGAGAATGAAAGTTAGATATTGATAGCTGCTCTTTAAAACAAATTGTACAAACATTCAAAATCCTGGTGTTTGACTGTTCAATTTAATAAAAGCAGTAAGAAATATGTTTCTCATTTCACTGCTGCTTGCTATTCACACAGGCTAATTCTCACTCTGCCAGTGGCTCATTTCTTCAATTACACGATGTACCTTCATTATAGTTGATGTATTATATTAAACAGTAAGTGCCTTATGTTAATATTCAGAAACTTGCTGTTGCCAGGCATCCTCCTTAAAGAAAAAAAACCCTAGAATTTTCTTTTTAATTAAACAGTTGTCTTCAATATGAATAGTTGTCATAAGCTACTGCTGTTACCCAAGCGGTAATGTTACCAAAGATCATTACAGAATTATTCAGTAAGAAATCCCACACCTGTATTTATTGAACAGTATATGGAACACACAAAAGGAACTGAATTTCCAGGTAGACAGTTCTGTAGTGTGGCCCCAAACTGAGGAATAGTACAGCAGTACTGAAGAAACACTGGGGAGCTTCTACAGTTTCCCATTGTATTCTGTGAAGAAATGGGACAACCACCTATATCATTTGTATCATCTGCTCTTATTACTGTAATACTCATTTTTTGCATTCAGTTTTTCCATGGTGTGTGTTGCAGATATTTGACTCAATTCATTAACTGATCTATAAGTTTGATGAGGAAATGATGTAACTGGAGAAATCTAGATAGCTTTTAGTAAGAAGCAGTGGCAAATGCAGAGTGGATACTGCCTCTTGCTATGAATCCAAAAGTGACCCTGTGTGGAAAAGAGGTGATCTGCATTAGTTAACTCAGGGTAGCTGAAAAGGCAAGCGCCCTGTCACTCCCTTGTGCATCACTGGCTACACAACAGATACCTGCTCTTGTAAACCAAACCTGATTGCTCACAAAGTCTTGGGTAAAGTGGATAGATCATGTAATGAACCTGGTCTTGATCAGTGCCTTTGGGCCAGTTCCTGAAAATCTGAAATACAAAATTCAACTGTGAACTTCACAGTGTGTAGAAATTTCCCCTGTATGATTGACTAAAGCAGAGAGCTCATAAAAAATGTGCCCAGATTCACATGTGTAAGCCTTGGAAAATAGTGGGAAGATATTTCACTGTGTTTTGCTCTCTTTCCCAGTTCTTCTTTGGCTACTGAAGTAATATACAATGAAATAATGATCTTACAGAAATATTGTGTCTTGGAAAAGAAAAAAACAAAACAAAACTCCCCAAAGAATGCTTTCTAACAATGGGATTCATTATTTAACCAAACCAAAACTAATGTGATGGTGTGTCCAAAGATGATTCAGTTCATCCTAAGGTAATTACCTAAGACAAGTGGGATAAATTGCCCTCTAGAAGTGTTGTTCTTTTTCTATTGCCTCCAGAGGGAATCCAGATGACTAGGTTAGATCAAGTGCCTAATTTCTAGCAGGCTAAAACTCAGTCGGCAGAATACTGCCCTAGATGGTAAAGATAATCTCTTTGACATCTCACGGTATAAGAGAAGGAGCCCTTAGTTCAGTTTGGTGATGGAAAACCTCTCCTACTCTAAACCTAAAAATGATCTCTAAATTATGCAAAATGCTGTAAGGCAAACATCCCACCATTTCTTTTGTCTTCAGAAGACTAAAAAGGCTTCAGATTGTCTTTCTTATAAAGCTTTAATAATTGATGCAAGTACATTTAGTTTCCCTGGTGATTCTGTATATCTGTTTTTCTCAGCATTTTTCCTGAAAATCACGCTAATGGAGAGCTAGGCAGAAAAATATATTTGGCAGGAAACTGCAGATTGTCAGAGAGCTTGTATCTTTACAAAGAAACCAAACAAAAATGGAGGAAAATATGAGACAGGAATGTCAACTCCTGCTGTTCCTTCACCAAGATTATTGCCATTTCACCAGTGGTTGGAAAGACCACTTTCCAAAACAGCAATGAGGGAAATAAAGATGAAAGTTATAATGCTTCATCTAAAAGGAACAAAACACTTCAGATGTTGTTAAGAAACATATGTGATAACTTTAGAAAGATAAAAAATACTCTCATGATATAGAGTTTTCATTATGTATAGATATAAAGTCATTATGAGGCAGTTCTTACCTTAACTTTAACTGAAGAAGAAATGGAGAGACTTTAAACTGAGCCTTGAAAGTGTCTTGGACTACTTGAAGAAATATTGTAGATTAAGTTTAAATTTAATTTCTTGCTCTTTCAGTTGCCTGCTTAGACACTGAAGAAATCCCTAGTTTGGGAAAGTATTTGCAGCTCCTCTGTAAGACAGGGAGGTAAATCCATTACCTTTAAAATTTTCATTTTTTTCCAGAGAGAATACTGACCAACATCTGAATCGATATGAGCAATGTAGAAGAGAAATCATAGTTCTCTGCAAACTCCATTTTCTACTTTACATTATGTATTCTTGTTTCTTCATCTCTGTTCCTTAATGTCTGCTGCAGGAGTGTTAGAATGAAAGAAGGAATTCATTTGCACTTAGAAAATACAGATTTACTTCCCAGATCTGCAAGCAATTTTTTCTGTGTGAACATAAGAAAACCACCTAAGAGCTGAGGTTCAGATATATTAAACTTGCATAAGCCTTCAGAGTTCAGTTCTGAAGACCTTGGGACAGCTCAGGCAACCATTCTTTCCCCCCTTCGTGTTGATTGATAAATATTTGCATAGTTCCTGAATGCTTTAGGAAGTGCCCAACAGTAAACAAAAGCCATGCATCTATCTGGTGATAATGTGGGTCATGCAGTCTGGCTGCTTTTCAAGGCAAATAAACCCTAATAAACACAAGAGTGATTGACAAAAGAATGTATCTTATTACATATCCTAAAATTGTTAGAGTTTTTTTCTTGTTTTGCTATTATTAAGATAATATGTATCTCTGTAGCTGGCAATAACCATAATAAATGGTCAAAAGTTTTCCTAAATTTTCTTTTCATTTTAAGGTTGATTCAAAATTTTTTCCCCATGACAGCCTAGGAATCAATTATAACACTTAGCCAAGTAAAGTAAAAAAGAAAGTTCAGAAGTATTAGTTCTTGACACTAAATTTCATCAGCAAATGTATCCAATCAAAACTCAAAATGCATTCTAATTAACTGTTTTTCTGTACAGAATATGACCTATTACCATGTACTTATCCTAGTATTAGACCTTCCTTAGAATCGCAAGTACTTCTAGTGTTAGATTAATCGCAAGTGACTAGTGTTAGAAGATTATTTTTGTACTACAGCAGAAGCAAGGATAATTATTTGATATTGGTAACGAAATGTAACAGTTTATGAATCATAAATCAAAATAGAACATTACACAGGAATTTTAATAAATGAATAAACATCCTTTACTATCTTTTATATTTGTGTTTCTTTAAGAACACTTTCATATTTGTTCCATTTATCATAATAGGTTTGCCTGCCATATCTGTCCCTGAACTTGCAATAAAAGTTGAACCTGTTACTGATTTCAAACTAAATTGACACAGAGGTGGAAATTTCATAAAGAAATTCTTAAACACATCATTAAAATCTGTCTGGGTAGAGGAGTATGTGTCCTAATGAAAAGAAAATTACCATAGGAACTTTTATCTGATTAGGTACCAAAGAATTAAACCAGGAAAGAGTCCTTAAAAAGACCCCTGATGCATGGAAAGATTCAGTCAAATTTGGCCCCTTCTTGATATAAAATTCAATTAACGGTTATAATGATGAGCTCTGGGAAGATTAGTCCCAGTGTTTACAGAACAATGACTTTGTTTACTCAGTCTGTATGTGCTTACACCCTGATAAAAGGACAGTAAAGTCAAGGCAAACTCCTTTCAATCACCCTAGTCGAGGACCCCATACGATCTCTGCCTTTAAACTGTCACTGACTTCACGCAGTTTCAGACACAGACACCTCTCTTGATCAAAGTCAAGATTTTCTTAATGATTTCCCCTTGCCTGAATAAAGTTTTTTTTTCTTAACCTAGATTGTTTTAGAAATGCTGAAATTAAATAAGATGAACTTTGAAGGCTCTTAAAGCTTCACAAGATTCCACTGGATTCTACACATGCATGAAATGTAACAGCCCAAGATACACAGCAAGTCTGACAATTATTTAGAGTTCTCGCTTCAAGCTTTACAAATTTAGGAGCTAAAATCAGTCTTGAATGTGTCTCTCAAGTCATTAATAAAAAATACGCAAAATAGCTTTGCTATTTTCCGATTGTAGAAGACTACAGATATCACTTAATCCTAACTTTTTATCTACTAAGCAAAACCCAGCTGTCCACCTAGTTATGAGCAAATATAGGAAGATAATTTAAATTACCTTTGCACCCATGATGCAAGCTAGCTAGCACTTGGGTGCATTGGCAATGGAGATTAATGCCTGTTTAACATACACAAAAGAAAAGCAAGACACTGAAGCTGAAGTGCCAGGGGTTAAAACAGCCAAAGTTGGGCCTGAAGTGTATTATTCTTTAATATTGCAACAGGAAAAATCTTAAATTAATTCAACCTGAATGAACACAGCTGTTTGTAGGTAAGGTACATTCAACTGCGACATTTGAATTTTTACTTCTTGATTCATCCCTACTTCAACTAATAAGGAAAAGGTAAAAATGTTTTTGAAAGTATCAGAACATTTTGCATAATTTTACTTACCATAGTGAAAAGCTGGCAAAAGTTATAATAGAAATCTGAAATAATTTGCCATAGATTCTCTAAGACCTCCATTTCCTGTGAATGAGAATAAAAATGGGTCAGATATGTACGTCAGACTGAAGAAAACCAGAAAGTAAATGCATAAAAGAGTGTTTTGCTTTCTTTAGTTAGATGGTCAACATACCTATATTTTATGGATTTTGCTTATTGATATATTTAAAAATCAGGTTTTGGTAATATATATACATATTCTTGCAATACGTAGTAAGTTCTTTAAAAAATTCTTTAAAAAGTTCTAAAAATATTTTTATTTTATAT
>NW_009915621.1:30589-45961 GCF_000696875.1 Nestor notabilis | reverse complement strand
TTATGATAATATATTACAATATGATATACTAATATGATAATGTAATCAATAACTAAATAAAATAATAATATATATTATTACGTAGAAATACAAAATATGGTAATGGCAATATAATACTATTAACATAAGATTATACTAATAATAGTAATACGAGAATAAACATAAGAACAACAAAGCAAGTATAGCTTTTCTCTCATCTGTGCTGATTCATTCCCTCTTTATCATTCTAGACACTGGAACAGTGTGTCTAGATCGTTATTCTCCCCTCTGCCTTCCAAACCTTAGAGCAGGTTGAAGTCAGCTCTTTTAAAATGCAAACATAGCTTATGGAAGTGCTGTTCTTCCTACTGTAGCTCCCCTGAAGACCTTGGCAGATGCTGCGAGATCATAATCCACAGTCAGGAGTATTTACAGTTTGTCCTGACGTCTTGAGTGCTGGATCGTTCATCTCAACACCGGCACAGCAGCACAAACACGGGGTCCCAATCGCATGTCACTAACCAGGTGATGCTGCTCATCAGGGAGCAACTCCAGCTTCTGGAGGAAGTCTTGGTGGCTGTTTCCAGGATGGTTCAGACACAAACAGCAGGTACTCTGGGGTCAGCACTTCCCCGGCTTGGAGGAGCAGCCGCCTGTGTCCCAGCAGTGAGTGAGCTCCTGTGCCCTCATGGAGGCAGAGCTGCAGGCTCCTACACACTTGAACACAAGCAATCACCATTGCCCCTACCTTGGAAACCCCTCGTGCTGTACGAAATACGCAGCTCCGGTGTCTCCAGCCTGTGATCGTTCAGCATCTCTCTGTTTTTTCTTTACCACCGCCACCACCCCCCCTTTTTTTTAAACACAGTTATCTTCTGCCTCTGGCTCCTGGAAATAAGTGATTAGACAGGGATGTCAACTTCCATTGAATCATTTTGTCTTCATCTTCACTATAAAGAGTGCGAAACATGCTATCAAAGGCTTAACAAAATGAGAACAAATAAGCTCAGAAGTTTCTTACATTTTTGAGATCCTAAATAAGTTTTGAGATCTGATTCATTATCGGGGGGGTGTTGAGGTTAGAAATTATGAAACCAACAAACCTTTCAAGTCAAACAAGTTCCACAACTCGAAACTTGTACAGAATTCAGCTTTAAGTTAGGGACACCAATTGTGAGGCTGCATACATGTATATGTACACATATGCATGCATGGATGGATGAATGGATGGATGGACGGATGGATGGACGGATGGATGGATGGACAGGCAGTTTTTCCTGGAATGTCACTTCCACTGAAACCAGTTGGGGTCATTTAAGTCAGAGCAGGCTTAATCATAATTTTACAGTCACTGTGGTTTATATGAGAGTAGTTACATATTCTGTACTTGCAGCTGGAGGGAGTGCAGTACTGGGTGTAGCTGTGCCTGTGTGTGCGTGCAGGCACAGTTTACATGTCAATGGGCCCCCACTTGGCTTTCAACAATGGCCATTGTCCCCCTCTGAAGGCCTGCAAAGTGCTCATGGACCTGCCCACTCCGCAGGGCCTCCTCCCCAGGGCTGCCTGCTCCCTGCAGAATGGGAGCTCCGGTTCTTGTTCTTTCAGGTGAGTGCTGATAACACCTTGTGGGGAACTGCAGGTTTTAAGAGAAAAAAGACAAAAGGAAGCCTCCCGCTGATAAAAGATAAAGCCAGCACACGTACTTAACTGGGCTTACCTTATCTTGTTATCTCTTAAATTAGCAGCGTTCAATCTAATTAAGTGCTCGCATGGAAGAAACCCAAGTTGTGGTGTGACTAATCAGCTTGAAGGCTCTTCTAACCACAGCGTTGATAGGGCTCTATTGTGCTGGGGGCTGAGAGAAGATACAATTCATGCCCATAATGGTTTGCAAGCTAAAGCCCGGCCTCCTTTCAAACGGGTCGGCAGGCAGTCATTTTATAGATGCAGTTTGTATCTTTAAAGGGTAATTCTGCCAGGTTATTGCAACTCTTAAAATAAGATCAGCATACGCTTGTGTCTTTTTTGCTGTTATCAGCTGCATTTACTGTGCCAGGGCTGTTGCCTGATAAGTTATATTACATCTAAGACAGAAGCTTCTGTAGTAGATAAGGCCTAGGGAATCAAACTGTATCGAGGTTTATATCTCGGTTTATTTATTTATACCGCGAGGTTTATCAGCAACGGAGTAGTTGCTAATTTGCTTTCTTCAGAAATGCCCAAGAACGAGCCAAAATTCTAAGATTAGGAGCAGATTTGGATCCCAAAGCTGTGACCAGGTAGATCCAACTGCCAACAACAGGAGAGCAATGTGGTGGTGTTGCATTTGCATCTGATGATTTATTATTTCCTGCTCCATTTAGCTGGACGCCCCCTTATATCTAGGTGGTCTTTTGTGCACGCCTCCAGCAAGGCCTTGAATTCACACAGCTGGACCTCGCAGTAAACTGGAAGCACTGTCACCACACTCCAGTTAGTCTGTACAGATGGATAGCAAGCTTGTTGTATGGAGTCATATTGTGTGGTACCAGTGAAGCTACCTCTCCGGTACTGGTTTATGTTACATTTGTCTAAATATTAACTGAACTCCCTTAAGTGTAACACGGGCCTCAGTTACTTCTGCCCAGGTTTGACAACGGTGTAGATACTGAGAGTTAAACCATGACACAGTGTGTCTAGGGTAGACCAATGTACATGAGGTACAGGCTGGTGCTGGTGAGCATCACCCGCGGTGCAGCACCAGACCTCTGCTGGCAGTTTGCTGGCCCTTGCTGTCTGGTCCATGCAGAATACGAACCCCAGGGAGGGTGGGAACCAGAACTGGAAGGAGAGCAAGCTGGGAAGCAGAGCAAGCTCTTGTATTTCTCTCCTTTTCCTGGAGCGGGGGAAGCCTGCCAGTGAAAAAGTCAACTGGCTCCTTCATGTGAACGAACTACAACAACAAGAAGAAGATGAAAAAAAAAAGGTAGTGGTGATAGCAGCTCCGGCCTCCCACGCTGGTGCATCTCAGCAAGACAAACAAGCATCTGCCCTTCCCGATTATCTGACCCGTGAATTTAAAACCCTGTGAAATTCAGAGGTGGGAGGGTTTCTCCCAGGGAACTGTGCAGCATTCCTGGGAACAACACCCAAAGCAGCTCACCTGCAGAACAGCTCAGCTATTCATATCCCTAAGTAGGTGAAAAGATGACAACTCCTTTCTGCACCTTTTCTCCCTCGTATGGGCTGTACAGCCCAGAGGTTCAAAGCCCTCTGCCTGCAGTCCAGTTTATAAACGCCTTCACAACCCTGCTGCCATGACTGGCTGCTATCCTGTCCACAAACCTCATGTGCTGTCAGAGCAGATCTTGGTACCTGCAGGGCTCTGAGCACCCCCTGCACTCAAAGCGAGCAGTGTCGCAGCTAAGGGCAGCCCCATTTCCCACCCACAGCATTGCAGAAATGGGTTTCAGCAGGGGCACAAGGCTGCCAGGGCTGAACCATTGCCCATCGGAGCTCTGCAGCTGGGGTGTCTACTGCGCATCTCCAGTGGGCTTCACTGCCTGCACCGAGCCCCCTGCTACTGACTAGTGCAGGAGCAGGGACACATGGATACAGGGTTGGTTTAATTTGAGCTGCAGGAGAAAAGGAAGGCATGCATCCAGGAGATAGCTGCAGCAGACAGAGCTAGTGATGCCTGGTCACAGTTAAGAGTCCAATCCCGGCTGCTGCCTCTGCAGAAAGCAGCCAGGACCTCTCCTGTCAGGTTTTAAAATCACAAAAAAAAAAAAAATACTGCCACTATTCAGTGTCCGAACAGCTGCTTCCCAGACTGGGAGTACCTGGGCCACAAACATCTGCGTCATGCAGCTGTTGGCTTGCAGGAGGCAAAGGAGAGATGGAGGAAGGGATGGGCAGAAACGGGACCCCCACTTCCCCTCATTTATCTGTTGCCTTTTTCCCTTACCCCTCCCAGGTGAGAACAAGGCACTTACATACCCATAGGGCCAGATGGTGTTACCAAATGGTGAGATAAGAGTTTAGAGTAAATAGAGGGAAGAGAACACCCTAGAACTGCTGCAGTGGCTACAACATGTATTACAGACATACACTGATATGCACATCTGTATCTTTCTTCTTCTTTTTGATCATATCTGTAAGATCACGCACCCTAAAGGATCCTCCTAAAAAGAGGAGAGGAAAACAGGATCAAGTAACATACTATGGAAGGGACCCTGTGTTGTATCAGCTGGAGGATGTATACCCAGATCCCTTTACAGTGGGCTCCTAATTAGATGGTCTCTCCACCAAAATCTTCAGTACATTTAAAGCAAAACAGACCAACGGAATTCTTCACCCTAAATAACTTACTTGGAGAAGCTGCCTAAGGAATATGTGTGCCACTACTCCTTGTTGGATAGGGACAGAACTGCTCAGCCACTGCCAGCACCCAGCATCGCTGGCACCCAGCATCACTGCCACCCAGCATCGCCTGCCCTGTGTGCTTCCTGGCACTCAGCACCTGAGAGCCTGGGCAGCCCCTGGGAACCGTGTCACGCAGTAGCAACTTTTACTGTGTCACTCTTCATCTGTGGAAATCTGACCATGTACACAAGCTAAAAACCATCCTCTTGCTTTGGGGCACAGACCTTGCAAAAAGGCATTATCAGATTCTGAAGAGCTTCAAAGCCGCTGCTGTTAGTGTTACTGCTCACCACCAAAAGTGTACAGCACTATTTCAGACAAAACACATGTCATGAGTGAGCTGCCGTGAAGTTTCATCCATTTAAATGCCACTCAGTGTTTAAAATAACAATGCAGTTCTTTTTGGATTTACCATACCATGGTTAAAACAAACAGTGCCAATACTCAATAAATTCACAGCCTTTGTGTTCCACGTTTAAACAAAATGAACCATAAGCTGCTGGCACTGGATAAATGCATGGTCTTGACAAATTAACATTAAACATGGTCTATGACCCAGAGACAAGCATCAGAAGCAACAGCTTCAGAAACTCTCCACCCCTTGGCTGTCACATTTGGCTGGTGAGCACAAGACCTGAGGCTCCTGCACAGGGCTTCCAGCTCTTCTGCATGCTACATGAAAGGCTATTTTCAGCCATGTGCTCTGTTGGTCTCCTTATTGCCCTCTGTCCTCTAACCACACAGGGACCTGGAAGTCCCCGGTGCTGCCAACGGTTGCTCACTTATCATGGATGAGCATTGTTACCATCATGAGGGGCTGTGGTTGCTCCTCAGACACATGAAGTTGAGAAGGATCATGCACTGGCAAAGCAGCAAATGTGTTAGAGGGCAAGAAATGGCAACCCTTTGCCAGCCGGAAGGTATCTCACAGTGTGCTGCAGACCAGTTGCTTTGGCACATGATAACTTGGGGGAAATCCTCAGAAGCCGTAGTACCACTGAGGAGATTGAAGGGGGAGTGAGAACCTAGATAAATCAGCTTTATACTAAGTAGGTTTACCTCCAAACACAAGCAAATTAAGCACTTGCAAAGAGCCTGGGACTACCTATGCCAGCCTCAGAAAGCCAAGTGTCTTTGGCAGATGCAGCCGAAACTAGAGCTGTAATACTGGTGTGTATACTGCTGCAAAGCTTGAATTGAT
The DNA here is from genome assembly GCF_000696875.1 of Nestor notabilis. Lineage (NCBI taxonomy): Eukaryota > Metazoa > Chordata > Aves > Psittaciformes > Psittacidae > Nestor > Nestor notabilis. The sequence goes on along the minus strand of NW_009915621.1, from coordinate 40,377 downwards.
TCCTGGGATGAATTATTTCTTCTCCCATCATTGGAAGAGTGACAAAGATTATCAGCCCAAAACACACAGGTAGGTAACTGTCAGTGTAGCTTTACTGAAAAGTAGAAAACAAACCAAACCCAACAATCATATTATGGGCAAGGAAAAAATACGAGCCTAGTAGGAAAATGTTGTGTAAGATAAATAGATTCGACAGAAACTGGAGATCTGCAGTCTAACTCCAGACATGCTACTTCTAAGTTTTCTTAGAAATGCCTGTTACGGTTGGATGTAAAAGCATGTGAGTTGTTCCTCTGCCCTCCCCAGGGCAGATAAGCAGTCAAAACAAACACATTTTTATCTGAGGGATCTCTTAATCCTCTGCATAAACACCATTTCACCATGCAAGTTATAGTGGGCTTAGTGTTCCTTGAGCATTGAGAAGCTTAACGCTGCAGTTCAGTCTTTATCCTATGAGCGCAACCACAAAATCCAAGCCATGTTTGCGTGTCCTAAGGTTACCCAGGAGGCAGGGATAAGGGCCATGCTTGGCCTTTCCCTGCACAAAATGCTGCACTCCAGTCCACCAAAATCCCTGTTTCCTGGTAGAAGTGAGTAGGCACAGAGTTTGAGGCAGACAAAGGATGAAAGGATTCACTTTTCCTTGGTTTAGCAGGAATATTCATGAGGATCTTTCTCCCAAAGCAAAGGAGCTCCTTAGCTTGTTCTTTCGGTGCTCTAAGATTGGAGTGGCAGATCCCTGCATAGCTGCCGGGCAGGGAAGGGTGAAATCTGGCACAGGGAGAGCACATGCCCTTAGGGGCTCCAGGCAGGAGTCAGGGAGGCAAAGCTTTACAGGGAAAAGGTAAGCAGAACCCGTTCAGAAATGCTGCCAAACCTGAAAGTTCAGGGGATCCTCTGCAGAGCACGCCTGCTGGGCACAGCGTGCTGCTCACGCCGACTGAAGAGTCTGAAAGGTGAGTAAGGAGCGTGGACCTGTTGGGAATTGAAAGCATCTTCCCCAGGCAGCCTTCCCAAGGGACTTCTGCCAACTGGCCACTGCGCTTTGCAGCTATGGACCTTCCTGGCTCTTGCCCTGATCTGGCCTATAGGTGCGCAGGTTTTGACTGGATACAGGACTTTACCAGGGAAGAAAAGGTCACTGGCTGACTCTGTGGCCGTCCAGACACGAGCAGGCTGTATTTGGAAGCACATTTCTCTGCGTTGGCCCTGACCATGTCGGTCATTTTTGAACTTTGTGCCGGAGGGGCTGGTTTTGCAGGTTAAACTGCAAAGTGCTGGAAGGAAAAGGAGCTGCCAGAGCATCAAAGTGCTTTGACACGTGCTTTCTCAGATGCAGAGGGTTTAACTATGAAAGAGAAACTTGGAAAGGCTGGTAAGGAAGCCAGGGGAAAGGAAAAAATAAAAGTTTTCCCCTATGTGCTACATGATAAGATAGTAAAGGCATTGCTCAGGACGTTATCCAGAAAGTTGAATAAGCTGTTAGGTAAACCTGTTCTCCCCTGAGGGCACACTCGGGATCGGGTGGTTCAGGCAATCAAAGGCTGCTCTCTTCTCTTGCCTTGGTTGAGGGCCTTATCATCAGCATCTCAGTAGGGAGTGGATTTTCCTCTGAATAAAAAAGACTTGGCTTTGATCCTATGGTCTAGACTAATCTTCCTCTGTCAGACAACTGGTTTTATTTATCCCTGCCATCTTAAAAGCCATTATCTCAATCACAGCAATGTTACATGTTGTTTTTTTAAATATCTGTGCAGAAAGGCAAATCATTTTCCAAAAGTAGGAAATCAGATACCAAGTTTGGGAAAAGATAACATCCAAGGCTTTTCAGATTTGACACTGATCAAGAAATGTTATTTATAGCTACCAAAGGTAATTGGTGATAAAAGGTATCTTTATTCCAGTTTTATAAATGAGGTAACTGAGGCATGGAAAAATTAAGATACTTGTTCAGGGCTGTATAGAAAGCCTTGGCCATGGCTAGGAGCAGACACATTATGAGCCTCTCGTCCCAAGCCTTCTACGTGTCTTTTACTACTTTTTCCCGACAAAAAATAAGCCTTTATTGAATATGAGAAAATTGTGTGAGAACAGCTTTAGAAAGTTTCCTGTAAGCAGCAAACTAATGAATCCTACTTTTCCTGTGGATTTGCATCCTGAAAGCTGCTCCTCATCCTCAGCAGACTCCCATGACACCAACACTCTTCCCTCCAGCTCCCTCCCACATCTGCTTGTCTCCCCAGGTCCTGCTACTGCAGGAGAGCTGCTGGTGATGACCATTCTTCTCTTGGGCAAGGAGGTGACTTTGGGTCTCTCATCTTCATGGAAAACTCATCAGGAGTGTTGTCTCTTTGCAAGTCCTCCTTTGAATTGCAGTTGGGTAAGTTCAGTGGTAACTGGGAGATGACAGTTTCTTTAGGTAAGCAGGCTAAAGCACAATCAGGCTTGAGCTAAAGCACCTGCTGCTGTCTGGAGCTGTGGGAAGCACTGCAATTTTTCTCTTTCAGCAAGCAGCTAAGTGGGGCATTTTGGAAATAGTGTAGTTTGTTAGTGTTTACCCTATTTATCCTCCAGGAAATCACAGTGGGAATGACAGTGTTGCTTCGTGGATGCACCAGCTCCTCAGTGCATGTGTCACTGCCGGGAGACCACGAAGACATGACCACCCTCAGCCAAAGGCTAGTGGCCATGTGGTCGAGTGCCATCTTATCCCAGCACAGACCTTGGGGCAGGCTTCTAACTGCTCTGAGGTTCGCCTCTCACGTTTGTAGGAGTGGCACTAAAGTGCACTGACAATCAGGATTTTATAGAAGTCATTAAAAGGCTGTTAATTTTCCTGTGGGTGGTTTACTGGCTGAGACAAGGATACTGGTGGGATAGATACAAAAGGGAAAAAGCAGCCCAGATTTATCACTCTGCTCTACCGCATTTGCCCCGCTCCCATGTATTTTGCCTCACTCTGGACTTGACCATGGGCCCTGTACAGCACATATCCTCTTGAAATTTTATTACTGTTACCTATAGGTATGCTACAGGGTTACAGGTACGCTGGTGTCTTTTTTGCTCATGCATCATTCTATATGATTAATTATATACCTTAGTCTACCTGATGCAGGAAGCACAGCGTAGTGTGCCCTGGCTGTTACAAAAGAACCAGGTCATTTAAACCAAGTAATAACAGCCCGAGCAAGAAGCCTGACAGTCAGTCTTATGTCATCAGCACAGATGCCCTTCTTAAGGTCTTTTTGTCTACATGACACTGAAAATAGCACACTGTTTAGGGTAGCCCAACAGTAGAGACTATGACAGCACTTCAGACACTTTTTCTGAAAAATAAGGAACTTCTTTCCATAGTAAAAATCCACATTTCCTTCTTTTGTGCACTTCAGTAGTGACAGTAATTGCAATAGCTGGGGAGCAGGGTGGGTGGTTGATTGACAAAAGCTAGAAAAACTTTAAACCAGAAAACTGAGCTGGCACCTGAGAAGCTGAGAATGGAGCAAGATCCATACACAGAAGTCAACAGAACACTATGAAACATCTCTGTGAAATGACCATGGAAAAGGCAAGCCATGATCACAGGATGCAACTACTGAGATATGTCTGGGAGACAAAGGGGAATGTGAACACCACACTGCAAGGCCTTGCTTAGGTATCCTCTGAAATCTTGACTATGACTCTTTTCACCTGTATACACGCAGTGTGATTCCATACTAGAGCATACAAAGAGTGTAACTATCGTAACTCTTCAGGCATGGCAGCAGAAACTCCAGCTTCATGCAAAAGTAACCCATAACCTGTAATTTGTACAGCCTGGCCATGTGAGGCTTTATCTTCTTTTATCTTTTATCTCTTTATCTCATTCTACTCATTTTAATTTTCTTTGTTTAATCTTCTATATTTCCACTTCCCTCTCATCTCTCCTCTTCCATTGCCTTAGCCTCTCCACCAACTGCTGTTCCCTCCATCAAACAGTGTTATTCCTCACCTCCTGCTCTACTTGGCATTATTCCCCAGCAAAGAAGCAGGACACCCAAAGGACAAAAAGACCTCTATCATGCAGAGGGACCAGTTTAGAAATGAGATTCAGGGAATAGAAAGTTCAAAAGAGGCCTCCATTTTGGGCTGAGTGGGATACTTGACCCAGGACAGTGTTGACACCAGCATGACAGTGCCACCTGTGTCATTGCACAGCAACAAGGCAGAGACCCAAGGAAGGTGTATTGACTCCTCCTTTGCAGGAAAAAACTTTCCGAGTGAGCATGTGATAGGGTTGCCTGTGATAGAAAGGGTTAGAGTCAGTCCCTTCCAATCGCATGTTTCTTCTCTACCTCCCACATACCCTCAATAGTCCTAGATTTGCAGCCTGGGACTTTAACATGGGAAAAACAAAGACTTGGGTTTAAGAGGCTCTGCCTCCAGTTATTCAATTACTAAGAATGAAACAAAACAACAACAAAACCCCTACTTGCCATTCGGTATAGTTGTTGTGGGCTTGTAGCTGGGTTTTTTTAAAAAAGGTTAGCTATTTCTCAGATCATTCTGACAATCAGCTCATTACTCATGTAGAGCTTTGAATATCACTACTAACCTTTTGAATTGCTCCTGCCAGTAGAGCAGAAATCCAAGCCCCAGAATTATGTAGTCATCCTAAATTGTAGTATTATAGTTGGGAAAGGAAAAGCTGCCTGTACCAGACCTCATCTCAAGGCAGACTTCAGTAACATCTCAAAGTTGAAGACACTGTAGCATCTAGAGCCACTCACCTTACAGGAAATGGCTCCAATCCCTTGCCCTATCAAAGCAGTGATTCATGTAGGAATCACTATGAATTCAGTAGGACCCATTAGCAGTCATCTATGTCAAGGGTAATCTCAATATATGACTTTGAACGACTGTTCATACAGAATCAGCTTCACTGCATGACTCCCTTTTTAGTTTTCTTGGGTCATTTGTAGTTCAGTCATCCATATGACTATCTTAGCCAGGTGCTTTCCATTAGATGGAAAGACAGTGCTGGACTGAGTATGTTCTGTACTACAGAGAAAATAGAGCCCCCACAACGTCCTGTCAGCCTCACTGCCTTGCTTTAAATTGCTAACAGGCAAGGTAACCACTTACACATCTCAGGCTGATGAACAGTTGTATCTGCCTGGAAATAAGATGAAAACCATGAAGGGTTTCTGTACTCTACTCTTGGCAAATGGCACTCATTGTTTCACCATAACAGATTACACAGCATTTACTAATGAGTAACTCCTACCTCACCTGAGAATGTCCAGAATTACCCATGAAATTTGCCTCATGGGTAGCCTCACGTGCGCATTAAATGGCCTGTTGATGGCTTGCATTCTAGCCCAGTGAACAGGCTATCTAGCCCATTGCCCTGGAGATTTTTTATGTCAGAAGCAGATGAATCTAATGTGTCTTTCCACTTTGAAAAAAAAAAAAGGTCTGTTTTAGAAACAGGAGACAAATGCTTAGAATAATGTTTCTAATTGATGTTTCAACATACTATTGTTTGGGGGTTTCATAACACTTTTACCACATGTGGCTTCTTTCTTAGATAGTCCTTTATGACATTTCCTCTTCAGAAATTTCAGTGCTATTTTAGCCACAGGTTGTGGAAAATATTTGTTTCCATTTCCTTTCATTTCAGAAATAATAATGTTGGTTTGTAATCCTGTTTATATAAAAATTAAAAAAAAAAGTGAAAAGAAGCAGGAAGCTGTAGGTGATCTTGAAACACATTTCTTTATGACTGTTTCTTTTTCTGAACACCTCATTTCTATAATTACTCACCTTCCTAAGTATTTAACAAAACAGGGATAAGGTGGTTATTTGCCTGGCATTTGGGGGTGGTTTGGGTTTTTTGTTTGTTTGTTTTCAGTTTTATGCTTCCTCACCATCCACAGGAGACATGTGGATAAGACATCACCACAAAGCCAAATGGATCATCTTTTGGCTTAGGCAGGATGAGCTCTTCCAAACTGAATAGTCATTTTTGTTAAAGCATCTTGTGAAGTGAGGTAGTTCTACTAGTTTAGTTTAAAGGCAAATTCTTTATAAGAACACTTTTAGCAAGTGTAGAGAGCACACAGGTCTCCTTTCTCTTTCACCCACTGCAGTCATGCACAGAAATCCATTACTTTTGTTCATTCGCTGGTCAAAGATTCATTGGATAACAATTTACTGTTGATGAATTTTTAAGCCACTTGCTGCCACTTACTGGATAACTAGACATCCTGCTTCATAAGAAGGAGACAAAGAATCAGAAATGGGCTTACAATAAAATCCACAGTAGGCATTGCCTTAAGCCTGTGTCAGTGTAAGAAAAATGTCAAGGGCAAAATGAACATTAAAGTTGTTCCACTCGCTGGAGACCAAGTTCTTTGTTAATGAGTTACAGCTATAAAATGCTTGTAAACTATACTGCCCTATTTCACTTCCTCCTTCTCTGTCCCACTCCATACTGGCTGCGTGAATCTGTGAGTTGGAGCAGGCAATCAGAATATCTACACAAAAGGAAATTGAATTCATTTGCCAAAGAGTTAAAGTTACATGCACCAGGAAGAGAGAGAACATTTTCCTACATTTTTCATTTTATTTCCGCATGATTTGATTTCCTGAGGGTAAATGAAGCAGCCAGCTCTAGAGCAGGCAGTCTGGAAGAGAGAAACATAACCAGTAGCCACTTCGAAAAGTCTGGTTTTAGCAGTGTCTATGAGGTTTCTGTGACAGAGACAAGGATATAGCACAGTTCTGCGCCACAACACCCACCTCCCTGGTTATGCCTCTTTCAGCTCCCTATAATATGGCCAGTCCAACAGCTTCCTTCAGTAAATAGGCCTGGTCCAAGCCCCAAAACAGGTCTATGACATCCCTCAGTTGAGCTGGGATCTCAGGACAGTATCAAGTGACCACACTTTTAAAACTTCTGGACTGAATGTCTTTAGCCAAATTTTGAGGTTGGAGAAGGAAGATTTCAGCTGCCCAGAAGCCTTCCTGACAGCTCATGTGATGCTAGTTCTTGCTTCCTGGAGAAACAAACCGGTTGAACTGGGCAAGCACAAAAGATCTTAGGTCAGTTAAGAATGTTCCCCAAACATTGTCGTGTATGACCACCTTTCGATGAACTACAAAGTGTAAAAAACTGGGATATGAAAAACAGACTCTGTGGTTTAATGTTTTCTGTTGCACATAGGGATTTAAAGTACAGATTGAGACTTCGCCCTCATGGTGTGACCAGTAACCAGCCCATTCCTCTACATTGTTTTCTGACTTTCTCACTGATTCATCTAAGCATTTTTAGTAATTATGATTTGTTGTTTTCAGCCACAGAAAGCGTTGAAAAATAAAGAAATGAGAAATCTTGTTTGTCACCAGCATCACCCCCTAACACCAAAGCTGCCTCTAGTTCTATGAATACACAACTTACAGAATGTTAAGACACTGCCAAAAGCAAAGCCTGATGCTGAAGGAAGTATGAGCTTATGCATGGTAGACTTCTCCCAGACAGGTTTACATCCCTCATTTCCACAAAGCGGAAAAGTATTCAGAAATGGGGCATAACCAGTGAAGCAACCTCCAGGGCAATTGTACTGAACTTACTCATTAATTGTTTCATTTCTTCACTGTATACATGATTTTTTAACAAAACCAAACCCAACTGCACAGTGTTTTCCTGGCGCTGTGCACACAGCTGGCTATGGACCAGCTAAGGAGTGTGCTGTGCCCCAGCCCTCTTCCATGGCCTCCAAGCAAAGGCTTGTCCAAGGATCACGTCTCCTGCTCTGCCTGTGTGGTCAGAGAAGAAGTGAGGAATGCTGCAATGTGGCTTGGGGACAGAAAATGGGGAGATAACAGTGGATATGTGGGGCGAGGGAGCTTCCTTTTACTCCTCATTGGGCTCTGGGCGAGGACAGCCATGTCTATGAACAGGCCTGGCTGTTTGGAGAGAAAGATCTCCATGTCCTCTGAGGAGAGAGGTGGTGTTAGAGCTTTGCCTGAAGGCACAGCCATTTTTAACATAGCTGCTGGACTGTTTCCTGGTCATGAAGTGGAATAGGTCTTACAACATGACAAGCTTTACCATTTGTTGAGTGCAAAGAAAGCTGCACTCTCGCTGCATGGGATGCTGAATTTCATGCCTCACTTCACATCACCTTGCTCATAGCATGATCAAAGAGCACCATGAAGAAGAAGAAAAAAATCCAAACCCCCAGCTCTCTTAAGTATCTTCCATTTACCTTTTTTAGACACTTTTAAAAGTAAATCTTGAGTGAAAAATAGATTACTGCATCTCCACTGAGCTTTAGCTTTCCTTCTGCCAAAGATGTAACAGAAAACTAGCTCCTAGCGGGGAGAGGCCACAGTGTCCCAGGGGAACAATATGTCCATTGTGACTCTCCCTCTGAGATACCCTTAGGAAGTGTGTTCTGCCAGCAGATGCCAAAGGTAAACCGTACCATATGCTGACACCACATCCACCTGGTTAACATATTAGGATCAAAACAGAAGAGACTGCACATAATGAAGTATGTACATACACAGACAGAAAATGGCATTAGGAACAACCTAACTGGTTGTTCCCTAACTGGGAATCTCTGTTCATCAGCTATGTTCAAATTTTAGATTAATATGCAGCTACAGCAACACAGAGGCTCAGGGAGCACTGGCAGGATGCATTACTTACAGAAATCACACACGGTACTGACTTTTAAAGAAGCTTGAGGGAGTCGGTTTCTGTAGTGATATTGTACACGCCACATGAAACCGTTTCAAAACCACCTGAGGTCTGAACTGACAGCTTGTCCTCCTGCAGCTCATGCACCAGTGGGACAGTCTAGCTGTTATTAAAACTGCAGACAGCAAATTGGCTGCCATGTCTGGCAGACTGTGTTTTACAAACCCTTGACAGAGGAAGGTCAGCATGAACTAGGTTGGACACAGATCTCGTTATAGACATGCTGTGAGCTCTGGATGCAAGTTGCTGTGAAGGTAGAAGCAGATGCATCAGCCCTTCCCAAGGCTGAGCTTAAAACCCAGATGAAAAGGCAGATTCAGCCATTTAGCTGCTCCATCTTAGTGTATGGCCACCAGGACTTGGACTCAAACCTCTAGTCTTAAAGAGGTCCCGTTGGTCGGTTGTGCATGGCTGGTCAGCACACACCAACACGTCTGTCCAGACAGAGCCAGGAGACTCTGGAATACTAAGGATATTAGGAGCCAGGAGTTAGATACTTGCCATTCCCAAGACCTCCAGCCCTCTGGAGGTGGTCCTGGGTTTCTCTGTACCTGGGACGTTATGTGAAGGAGAAATTTTGCAGAAATGGGACAGCAATGTGCTTTGTTAACCTGTATGACTAAGACTGTGATTACATTTTCTACTTGAGATAACAGCTTTCCTCTGGCAACTGCCTTCCTTTCATTCTAGGTAGATTGATTTGACTGTAATAAGCAAAATACAAACAGAAGTTACAGTTCCTCAAAACAATTTTCTTCTGCCTTATTTGCACTTGGGGGTTCTTACTTTTAAACAACTTTTCTACCCCAATTGGTATTTACTGTCTTTTTTACAAACACATGTGCAGATACATATATTTGTACATATATATGTGTCTCCTATTGACAAACCATCTTTGAAATTTCAGGGACTCAGGTGCCATTTAAACCACCTCTATATAACTGCTTGAGCCAGGTCCTTTGCTTCACTAAAACTCATTTCTGCTACCCTGAAGTCACAAAAGTGCTGTAAGACAAGCACATGAGTCTGTTATTGTTACTCA
>NW_009915621.1:1025-30558 GCF_000696875.1 Nestor notabilis | reverse complement strand
GCACAGGACATGGTCAGTCCCTGGAGGCTGCAGCCTGGGGATGACCTATTCTGGCTGCTATTTCAGCTGAACAGTGGCTGAATAATGTTACAGCGTACTCATGGGTCTTGGTTGTTCAGGCATCCAGACTGAGCACTTGCTGAAGGACACTACGGCTCACATTTAGCCCATATATTTGTGCCTTGCCCAATGGGATATGACCAAGATGTGCAGCCTGTTGCAGGAATCTGAAAGCACATCTGGATGCTGCAGGTCAGATGGAGCCTCTGAGGCCACTTCAGGGTAAAGAGATGTGACTGATGTGTCCTTACTCCTTTGCAAGTTGCAGCTGCTTAATTTCATGCCAGGCAGCCTTCCAGTCCCTGCCTAACTGTGGGTTCTGCGGTGCTCAAGGACTCTGAATTCCTCCTTCTGTGGGTGACTCAGACAACAGGAACTTAGCCTCACCATAATTCACGCTCAGTTGCCTTTATAACTTGTCCTTTAGTTAACTGATGCATGCAAGAAACCTGTTCTCCTACCTATTCAATATGTGGATATTCAACATTAAATCATGGTCTCTTACTGTATCAACAGTCACCTGCACAAATTATTGCAGTTACCTGACTTGGATCAGTTTGGACAGAAGTGAAGTCACTGTAAATAAAGGAACATTGTTCCAGACCAGCCTCTCCTATGAACACGATTATAGACTTTCAATTCAAAACTGAGTTCCCAAAACATCATGGGATACTGGAGTCTATTAATTACACACATCCTGAGCTGAAGAACAAACAGGTTTATTTTCTTGAGCTCTGGTGGGAGTATTTGCTAAAACATGTAGCCCCCACACAAGCTAGTCAATACCAATATACCTAGATAATAGACCTGAGAATCTTCTTTCAGCGTTAGTTAGGCTCTTCCTCTCCTCCTAACCTCTGCTTTTGTACAGTGTTATTGAATATTGTTAGCCACCCATTGTTTTTATTTCCTGAAAAGACTGCATTTTACTTACGGGTGAAAACATACAATGTTACATAGTTCCATGTTACATTTTGTTCTCCGACAAAGCTGGCTGGTAGGGCTGTCCAGAGCTGCCTGTTCCCAGTCCTGCACTGTTACCATGCTGCCCTCACACTTGCACCAACACTGAGCGCAGGGCTACCCAGTAAACCAGATCAGTGAACTGATCTAACTGGGTTAAAAGGCCTCCAAAAAACCCCAAACCAAAACACATCCTGGGCTGCACTGCTCACAAAGAAAATGTGCCATGAAACTATGGCCTCCCTCAACCCCTCCTTCTACATAGTCTCAGTTCTTGTTGCACTGAGTCTCCTCACTGTCCCTGTTCTAATTCTAATTCAGGATGGAAAAAGTCAGCACATCAGATTTTTACAAGGAACAGAAATTCCATTTCCTTATTGGGGTTAATTAAACAATTCGGGTTCTTTCAAAGCAGGAAAAAAATATTTTTAATGGAAAAAATTGCAAATGATGATTCTTAGTGATATTTTTTAACCCTACACATTTTTTTTCCTCTTATGACTTTCCCTTTTCCTTTCCTTTGTTTATCTTGTGGAGGGAAACAAAAGCTTGAGAACATGCAAGTATAAGCTCCCTATCAGATCTGCCTTATCTCATCTTGAGGGTTTCCTCATCTTTGGCAGGGCTGAACACAGGAAGAAGCCATGTGCTTCCAGCCGCTCCCCTGCTGCCTCCCAAGCAGCCAGGAAGAAGGATGCTGGCACCTCACAAAGAATCAAGCACTGACAGACCTGAACATCTTCTCACGTGCCATCAGTGCGACTCTCTCATCAGAGGAACTCCAGTCTCCTCTTTTCCCTGAATAGCTTCCTTCAGCTCTCTTGTTCTCCTGAAATAATCCCAGATAACTCCGTATCTCCATCCTCCAGAGTGACCCAGCTCCAGCACCCCTCACTCCCAGCCTCCAGCACGTTTTACCTCTTCCCCCCAGAACTGCAAGTCCCTCCACCCATCCATCTGAGACCACCATGAACCAGGACTTCCACTTGCCCCCTCCACCTACAGCCAGCACCCTCAAAATTATCCACAAATCCTGGCTGTTTCTCACCCAGCCCTTAGGCAACAAACAGAAAGCACAGAAATGCCAGATGCTGCACATACCCACGCAGCCCCATACTTCCACCCTTCACTCAGATTATCCATCATCCCCAACCGGAACCCATTCCTACTCTGCTTCCCCAAACTTCACGACTTTGGGCAGCCAGTTGCCTGCCATGGCTCTGAAAAGATGTACTCATTGCAAGCAGAGGCGTATATTCATATAAATTGTTTGCAAATCCGCATGTTAGTTCATTCCAAAATGAGCCTCAGACACCGCATGTGGAGCTGTGCAGAATTTAACAGCCAGATAAGCAATGGCAGCCTGTCTCTGCAGACAGCAGAAGCCATAGGTCCCAGTGAACTGCTTTGGCCATTTCTGCTTTGACATCTGCCTCCTCCTCAGGGATGGACAAAGCCCTCAGGTGGGAATGAAGCCCAGCACTGGTAAGGGGCAAGCAAAGTACACCAAAGCAGGGAGTGCCTTGGGCTTTCTTTGCTTTAATTCAGACTTGCTAAACTCGGTTTTCCACAAGTCCTGTTCTTTCAAAGATGCCTTTACTCCACCTAGTTCTGGGTAAGGAAGAAAAACAGATCCAAAGGCCAAGCTTTTCAATGTGTATTGCAGAACAGGGATTTCTACATGAAGAGGATTGACAGAATTTGGAAGTACATCAACATAGAAACAAAGACCTTTTACCTTCCAGCAAGAAAAAACATCTTCCAGAGAAATATTTAACTGCCCCTGCCTTCAGACAGACAGTCCAGTGTGGGTGAGGATGTGCTTATTTTGGCAAGACGCTCCCAAACGGAGTGTTTTCTGTGTGGTTAGGAGTGTTGGATATAAGCTCAGTAATTTGCTAGTGGCATCTCGTAAGTAGTTCTTGCGAGGAGGTTGACTAGGTAGCCAAATGTAGGTCACCAGTGGGTGGAGTTCACAGCCTCCCAACTCTGCTGAAGTCAGGATGCAGAACTTCTCCCACAGAATGTGCAATTCTTGATGAAGCCTGAGAGCTTGGCCACTAAACATAAGCTTTTAGGATGATAATTTAATTTGCTACTCAGCTATAGGTGATGGTATATTACGCCCAGTCTGTTACTGCCTTACCTGTTACTTAGGAAAACTTCAGGCCATGTGCAAAGATGTGGGCCGTACTCTATAGGGTTTAAGTGTGCATGGGCATCTGCAGTTGATAAATAAAACAAATGTTGATAATACAGCTGGAGATCATATTTCCAAAGTGTGCCTTTCCCTATTGCACTTATGGCAGTTCAGGGCGATCTTCTGGCTCTAAGCTGCCATTCAGCTGGCAGGGCTTTGCAGCAGTGATGGGTGACAGCCATGAGGTTCTCCATCTATGCCTGTCTCTCAGTTGCCTCACCAAGAATTTAGCAAGAGCAGTCAGGGGAGTGCACTGGTTTCTCAAGTGGCCATTTAAAAAAAGTTCTATATAGTAACATGCCAATTTTTATCCTTCCTGATGCACATGTTTCAGAGAGGAAAAAAACCCCAACAAGACCTAAAAAAACCCCCAACTTAATAATTTTTCTAAACAGAGAAGCCAAAACAACACACCCTTTTATGTTTGCACACCCTCCATAGCTGCCTTAACTCCAGGCTAAACCACTTTTGTGTATCTGCATAATCTTAAACCTTAGCAAATTAGAAAATAAATATATGTGCATGCATTTGAAATAGCACATTCTCCTCCAGGCTTCATCTTTCCTGTAACAGCTGAAGCTGTCTGACAGGGCTATTCCTTGGAGTCCCATCACACAGATCTGTGGTGAAAAGGTTTCGTCAGTCTGCAGTGCACATGTAGCATCGGGATTGTCACCAGGATGCTCTGGGGGGTTTTATAGAGAACGGCTGCCCCTGGAGAAGATTGCTGCACATGAGGAGGTCTCCTTTGTGTACACTGCCTGCACAGACATGGGGTTATTGTGTGTAGCACCTCTGGTACATCAAATATCACACTTACCACCTAATTAAATGGTAACTTCAGTTGTCTCTGCCAATAGGAAAACTGACCAGGCCATTTAGAAAGAGCCTGTGCGATATCTGAGATGTACTGGTAGGATTTATTATACAAAGCTTGTGAGGATATCTGGTGCTTAAGGCTTTAAACAGGCAGGACTTTCATTCTGATCAAGTAACATAAACAGAAGCTTGTGCCACAGGGCTTCACGCTTGTAGTCTGCTACCGTCTGGGAAAAGGATCATCAACAAACCTATTTCATGCAAAGGAAGCACCCCTGGCACCAGCACCGGCCCTATACAAGGATACATCTTAACTTGAATGCCTGCCCTTGCTGCTGACTCCGAGCGGTCAGCCCGGATTAGGCATAATCACCTATTAGACTGGTCCCTTAGCAGAGCAGGGGGGTTTGGGTCATGAGCCCAAAGTTGGAAATAAAACAGCCACAAAAGGCCCAGCACAGACTAGCCAAGGGGTGCTCAAGAAATAAGTTATTAGTTACTACAGGTGAAAATGCAGGTGTCTCAGAAGAGGTAGGTACTGCAGAATGAGGAAGGTTTACTTTCACTTGGGTCTAGAAGGCCAAATTCCACCCGGGATGAACATTAGGCATCTGATTGCTTTTCTGGATTGGGCTGTATATTGAATTTACACAGGAAATCTGTGGTGGAGAAGGAGACTGACCTCTGATTTTCCAAATCCCAGTCCACTGCCTTAACCACAAGCTCCTCTTTCACCAGTGGCTCTGACCTCACACAGATGCTACGGTGCCATTGCTATTTATTTCACTGGAGTTGTTCCAGATTAGCACTGATACCAGAACAGGAATAGGCTGTTTGAGCACAAAATAAACACAAATAATCCCTAAACGTTAATGATATAATTTAAGTGTCACTTTGATGAGTACAGCCTCCCACCCCCAAATGCTGGCAGCTGGAGTTTCTTTTGTCTGAGACCAAACATTGATTATTTTAATGGGCTTTGTCTCAGTAATCTATTTTAACATTAGGGTTAATACCTGGCGATTATGCTAGATTAACATCCAAGAGTAATGGAAAGACAGAGGTACATGTACTCAGAGCAGAGTCACTGTGAAGTTGAACCTAAATATGCTGGCTGTCAGAGAAAGTTTTTCTACTATAAACAATTATGTTATTAATGCTGCTGTATAACTAGGAGTAGCAAGTGGGGCCTTTGCCACTTCTGATGTTAAGTAACTAAATCATACAAAAGGCTTTAAATGCAAAAGTTATTGGTGGTCTCTCACACACACACACAAACAAAAAAAAGTGGATAAAAGAACAGCAAAACCCTGCAATGATCTGCCTCCTCTTGCCTCCTCATCACAATCCCAGCCTTTGTAGTTGCCTTGCCTGTCCATTCAGTACATACATGCCCAGTCAAAGACTGAAACCAACAGAATCAGATTTCATAGGATGCTCTGATATCTAAGGAATGATGCAAGGGTGAGACAAGGTACAGAAGGAAATTCAAACCTCATTGAAAAATAACTGTTCAGATGAGAACACACAGTGTGAGAAACAAGGATACACAGTTTTTATTTATATATTTATGCTCCATTAAAATGACATTCATAGAAGTACATCATTAAAAATACCCCCAAAGGTTCCAGGTTCCTTAACTAATGATGTTTCTGCCTCACAAAGTACAGACGCTGAAACACTGAAGAACTTCCCCTGAGCTGCACCCAGGAAGTCACTAGCACAATACACACATAGTATTTTAAGGACAATATTCCATAATATCTTTTTTTGACAACAGTTTCTGCTGGTTTCAATGGTTCTATTTCATTAATGGTTCAGCAAGAAACAGTTGTGTGTACAAATCCTGAAGCCTGGGTCACTGGCGAAGGCACAGATTTCCACTTCTGTTGCATGACAAGTGTTTTGATCAGTACACAGAACTATTATTTTTCTGTGTTACTAGTGATCAAATCCCACAGTAAAGGGACAGAAGAGATCTGTGACCTGTTGTTTACCATGATTCTTCATAAGTTATTTAATGAAAGCACATCATTAGTGCATTTCCAGTGTGCACAGATGCCTTTCAGCATTCAACCTGTGGCTTCTAGACTCCCAGTATGATGATGTGGCTGTTACTGGAGACGGTGCTGTCAAGGCTGCCACATTTCATCATTGGAAGTGGATTATACAGAGCCACAGAATCAGAGAGATCATCCAGTCTAACCCCTTGCTCAAAGCAGAGTCACCTAGAACCAGTTGCTGAGTACAATACTTGTTTGGGGATTTAATATCTCCAAAGACGGAGACCACAACCTCCCTGGGCAGCCTGTACCAGGGTTTGATCACCCTCACAGTAAAAATGTTCTTTTGTAAATTTAGACAGAATTTCTTGTGTTTTAATTTGTGCGTATTTCCTTTTGTCCTTTCACTGGATACCGCTCAGAGGAGTCCTGCTCTGTCATTCTTATTTATGTCTTATGTCATATTGTAACATACGTCATAATGTTATTATGTGATTATTAGATGTGTTATTATGTCTTGTGTAATATTATTATGTCTTTCTTATTAAGTCCTTGTTACACCCCCCCCACCAGGTATTTCTCTGCATTGATAAGACACTCCTCACCACAAAAGCCTCCTATTCTCACAATCTGTTTGCTTGCTTTCTGTGAACTTGGTGATTTCCTAAATTCTGGCCCTAACTCCAACATGCATTTGAGCTCAAGGACTGTCCTTCTCCTTAAAATGAATGCTCAAGGGGATAGCAGCATTGTCCTTATAAACACATTGCTGGATTAAATCTCGGGATTGACATGATAAATAAGAATACACTGGTTTACCAAGTCTCTTTTTCTCCTCACACTGAAGCCCATATGTCTTTTAAATACAGAAAAGGAAACTGCCTCTCATTTTGGCAAATCCTGTAAGAAAGGTTCTGTAGGAAGGAATTAAAAAAAAAAAAAGAGGTGGAATATAGATGCCACTTCATTATAAATTTAAGCACTTGGCCCTGGGAAGCAATCCAATCCATATGACATATTACTCAGATGCTCTATACAACCACTGGAGAGTAATCAAGTTCAAACACTTCCCGCTCTCCTCTGACAACATATCACTGGGTCTATATGCACCTCAGCAGCAATTTGTTCTTCTCAAGCATGTTATTTACCTCCTTCACTAACAACATATGGAACTGAGGGGAAAGTTATGCCCTTCATCCATTTGGCATCGTGGCCATAGAGCCTCCTTCGATGACAGGCACCAGGAAGACCGCAACTGGAGATTATATGGTAGTCCTTTGAGGTTTAGGAGTTAGAGGCTGTATTTTGAAATATTTGTGTAGTCCACAGGCTGAGCCCCCTGTCAGAAGAGAGTTTTAACCACCTGGGCAGGACACTCTGGATGACCATGGCTGACCTTTGGAATCCAGACACCAACTGAAATCTGCAGGACTCATGGTAGCCTGCTAGTGGGGTCGCTTTGTTTATGGCAAAGCAGAACTGATATTCAGATACTGCTTTTTGCATCATAGTACCTACTGTGTTATAAAAGATTGTTTCTCTTCTGCCACTGACACGATGTCCTGTTCTCCAAATGTATCAATCCTATAAAAACCGAAAGCAGCCTCAAATCGCCACCTCCGGCTGTCATTGCTTTGGCTGTGAAGCTTCCTGGCACCGTACTCTGCCTTTTTCTGATCCCAAGGGCTTTATAAAATTCATTGACTCAGTATTTAAAGCTATATAAAATATCAAGCTATTTAAAACCAACATTGTTTGGGGAGCAAATTCAGGCACTTAAAAGTTAGGAAATACTAGATCTGTGCAACTGCAGTTTTGTTCTATTTTAAATTCATTTTGTGCTTCAGTGTTCATTTGTGTCAGCGAGTACATAAGTGACTACTTTAACTACGATTCTGACATTAATGTCAGCACCATCCTAAGCATGCACAGAGGGGAAATAATTACAGTG
This sequence comes from Nestor notabilis, assembly GCF_000696875.1. Lineage (NCBI taxonomy): Eukaryota > Metazoa > Chordata > Aves > Psittaciformes > Psittacidae > Nestor > Nestor notabilis. The sequence continues at coordinate 22,562 of NW_009915621.1, read as the reverse complement.
GCACAAGCAGTATAATTATTTCCTCTTCTGAGCACTTGCCTTGGTAACCTAACCCTAAACTGGTCTTCCTCTCACCCTTCCTCTTCCCTTCCTCTCCTTTCTTTCCCTTCCTCTTCCCTTCCTCTCCTTTCTTTCCCTTCCCTCCTTCCTTCCTTCCTTCCTCCCTTCCTCCCTTCCTCCCTCCCTTCCTCCCTTCCTCCCTCCCTTCCTCCCTTCCTCCCTCCCTTCCTCCCTTCCTCCCTCCCTTCCTCCCTTCCTCCCTCCCTTCCTCCCTTCCTCCCTCCCTTCCTCCCTTCCTCCCTCCCTTCCTCCCTTCCTCCCTCCCTTCCTCCCTTCCTCCCTCCCTTCCTCCCTTCCTCCCTCCCTTCCTCCCTTCCTCCCTCCCTTCCTCCCTTCCTCCCTCCCTTCCTTCCTTCCTTCCTTCCCTCCCTCCCTCCCTCCCTCCCTCACTTCCCAGCCATAGCAGCCCTCACCAATGAAGTATCAGCAGCATTTGGAGCTCTGATCCTTGTATATCATATATCAAACCGAGATTTCAGACTAACTCAAACTAGCAAGAAGAAAAGCTATACTCCTAAAGCCATAGAATCATAGAATCAATGAAGTTGGAAAAGACCTTTAAGATCATCAAGTCCAAATGTTATCCCAGCACTGCCAAGTCAGCCACTAAACCATGTCACTGAGGGCCTCATCTACATGTTTCTTGAACACTTCCAGGGATGGTGATTCTCCCTGGGCAGCCTGTTCCAATGCTTCATCACCCTCTCGGTGAAGAATTTTTTTCTAATATCCAATCTAAACTTCCCCTGGCACAGTTTGAGGCCACCACCTCTTGTCCTATCTCTTGTTACTTGGGAGAAGAGACTGGCATGGAGAGCTTGCAGAGACCCAGCTCAAGACTGAAGGAGTGTCAGTGTTGAGTCCGACCTATACTCTTTCTGGTGCAAAGGTCAGGGAACTTTTGCTATATGTCATGCTACTGGCATACACAATAATTAGTGCTTGGGCCATGCACTATGTCCACTTAATGTTGGTCTGCTTCTTTCTGCTTGGGAGCTGAAGAGTGAGAGAAGGACTGGTGTATCAAGTATCATGTTATTCCTGGAGAAACCCTAAAATAAGAGCACATGCAAAGCATGTGTGAAGGAGGTAACCCAAAATATCTCTCTCAACCTTCATTTTTTAACCCTGAAAAAATGGAAAAAAAAGTCTGAATGTCTTTTTGTTCTACATAAAAAAACCCAGTGCTTTATCCTTGGGGAAGAAACACATATTCAGTTGACAACATATGATCTTCATCAGTAGAGAAGTTCCTGAGCACTTATTTTCCTGAGTAAATTGGTTAGCTAGTTTGGCTTACAATTAAGTACATGAACACTTTGAGCACCTTCCTATCTCAAAATCTGTGGGGGATTTTACAGGCTAAACCCTAAGATCTGTGAAAAGCAAGATAGTTTGTAAGAAAATAATTATAATATTATTTTATAACACCCACTGTTCGCTACATTTATTATCTCATTTCTTCCCCAACAGGTCCATTCATAGTGTAATTACTGAAGTCCTTTATCTTGAGGATTTTTGTTTCTTGATTGGCTGGTTGCCTTGTGCAGGTAAAACCTTAACACAGTTCATGGTACATGTGGTTGCCAGCCACGTGTTCTCTGCCAAGCCCAGCTGTGTGACCCAGACATCAGGATCAGAAATCACTAGGACAGATCTTGTGCTCAGTCAAACTCAGTTCTCTCCTCTCCCTGGTAACTTATTTATACTGAACATGCAGGAAGATTGAGACATATACCCTTGTATCAAATGTGGTGAAAGCTGCAAGTAGACTGAAAGATGTTAATGACAGGAGAACACAGACAGAGAGGAGATCACAGTTCTGCTTCCCTAGAAATGGTGGTGAGTTGCATGCTGCATGCTGATGGAAAAAAACAGATGGAAAACACCATCAGAGAGGCGATGTTAGCATTTGATTGCTCATCTGCTTCCGGGGAGGGGGGGAGGTAGAGAAGGGTGGTCACACCCAGCAGTGACTCCACGGGGTGCTAATTCCACTGGGAGGGCTCCTGCTGCCAGCTCAAATGCATCACAGCCATCTGATGAGAGGTGTTGAAGTGTTGCAAAATCTTTCTGCCAGTTCAAGTGTGTTCAAAAGATGGTTGAAGAAGCAGTTTTGTCCCCAAAGGCCTTTTTTTTTTCCTTATCAGGTGTAATCTGTCCTCGTCCAAATGGCCTTAACCTTATTGTTATGGATAATTCAGCAGGAATACAATTGTGAGTTCACAGACCTGCATTAGGGTGGTTAGTGGGTGATTATCCGCAGTTTTCATGAGAGCAGAGCCATGTCCTGATATACAGTGTAGTGCCTGTATGTGCAAAGGACTCAAAAGTCATGAGAAATTAGCTCTTATTTCAAGATCTTTCGACAATTGTCTGCTTCACCTTTGGCAGGTTGCTGAATCTCTCTCTCCCTTTTCTTAGCTGCAAAATGGGAATGATAATCACTTTCCCATGTGATGAGATAGGGATGACATAAAGGAGGCATGGCTGTCGTACAAACAAGCGTTAGCTCCTCAGTATTAATTCACATCTATTACTCTACTCAGAAGCACCTTGTTAGTCTCAGGAGTTGCAAAAATTTTTGCTTCTGCTGTCACATGTATGAGAGTAGATCAGGATTAACTATCCTGAAGTTCATAATAAACCCGGGATGAGAAAAAGCAGAATCAAACCCTCACAGGAATGAAACACTCCAGACCCACTCTCACAGGAGCTGAACTTTAGCCATTTTCAGCATCTTCACAATCTCCTGTGACAAAAGACACCTGTTTCATGCTTTTACTCCTCCAGAAATCCATACAGATGTAATGGTTCTAAATCTGACCTGTTTCCCAAGTCAGGAGGTTAATTTTCTCCCCAGGAGAAGCAGTTAGGTTAAACAGGAGCAGTTAGGTAAAACACTGATCTTGGTCTTTTACTCCCATGCACAGACAAGAAGCTTTCATAACCTTTAGCAACAATGAAGACCACACACTGAATAAATCCAGCCACTTAATCTCTGCTGTATCTATTTTGCTCAACTGTTACTGAATGATGGCAACGATTTCAAGCAGAGTCCGTGACTGTACAAAGGACAGTGAGCACCAGCTGGAACATCTTCCCTGTCCACATAAACCTCCTGTCTGAAGTCAAGCAGCCCTGCTGCACACCATGCCTTCCAGGCTCCTTCTGTTCTTTCATATGCCACCTTTAGCATACAAAACATGCCTGGCAGAAATCCATCAGAAGCATTCAGCCTCTCAACATGAGGAAACATAGAACTGCAGATTTAGGTGCAACTATATTACATTGCTTCAGATAGCTAAAACGTAATGAGTTGTCACAGTGGTTTAAGCCACGACATAAGTAAATCCCATATACATGATTCCCACTCCTTATTGATTAGTTTGTGGGGGGTTTTGTTGTTGTTTTTTTGTTTGTTTGTTTTTAATGTGTACTATAGATTACCTCCCAAAATTAAGAAAATTCTCTGCAATATTTTTCTGTCTTTGTAGACTTTTAGCCCAGCCTGATGTTCAGTAAAAATGTCTCTGCTTTGGTGTAAGGTGGGTTTCTTTTTAACATATGCTTTATATTCTGGGAAGAAACCAGGTAGACTGTAGCTCTGGACTCTCTATACCTCAAAAAGGAGGCCTCAGGACATGCAAGAGGAGAGGGGTGCTCCAGAGCATGGATGCATGCTGAGCAACTGTGAACCCACATCAGGGACAGCAAACTTCTAGGGTGACTGGCACCTGATATATTTGAGAAAAGGCTGTAGCATCTGGTTGCTGCATCCAATCCAAATCTGCCAGTGACAAAAATGGCTCAAAAAGTCCTATACTGCCCTCCTAGACAAGCCTCCACAGCACAGGCTAAGGGCAGAAGACAGCAACCCAGATGCGTAGGAAAAATATAACTGCAAATGTGGTGGGGATCCTGGCTTCCCTGCAGCTCAGAGACCACCACCGTAGCAATGCTGATACCATTTCATTCAGTCTCTGCTGCTGCCAAGAATTTAGGCTGCAAATCAGTTTCCCTCTTTCTCCCTCAGCTACAAGTCAGCCTTGATGCCTCCTGCACAGGGGCTGCCAGGACTCTGAGCTCCCCTTTGCCTTGAATGGCCCAACCCTGCTCCAGCATCTAGGTGTGGGCTCCAACTACAGCCACCTCACCCAGCTCCCCAGCCTATTTTACGTGAAGAGGGGAGAAATGAGTGTGGAGAAGCGTGAGGTTTCTCCTCTGCCCACGGCTGCACAGCATCAGAGCATGGATCATCCCTGCTAGCCTTGCCTCGGCCACCCAGGAATCGTTGCCTTATAAAGACCATTTGTCTGTGCCTCACCCCATGCCATGTATACATAAAGAGACCTTGAAATGTTCCAGGCTCCACTGTCATGAGCAAAGTAATAAATAACCCTGCACCTCCGCTTCAGTCAGGCTCCTCTCCCTGCACGTGGCTGGAGTGGACACTGGGTGAGAGGCTGTGCTGGCTGGGGCAGCACCAGCTTGGCTGAGCCTGGGGCCATGAGGAGCTACCTGGGGTGGCTTTGCAGTTGAGGTAGGGTCTTAAAAAGGTCTCAAATTCCCGCTACTTAGAAATATCTTGGTAACAGCCACTCATCCTTCATCAGCTACCTGGTAATAGAGCTGGAGGGACTTGTAGTGGAAGGTTACCTCAAAATCTCTGCCAAGACAGCTCACATCTTTCTACTTAAAAATCTGTGAGAGCGCAGGAAGACCAGTGTTTCATCCTCAGCAGCTCATCATGTGTTTCATGGCAGGAGGAGGGCAGCACAGCCAGCCCTCAAACTGTAATTCACTAAAACAGCTCAGAGCAACAAAAAGGCTGCTGCAACTGAGAGAAATGAATTGGGTGTAATTTCTGTTCAAAACAGTGTCACAGCTGAGGCTCTGGCATGGCAGGGTGGGGGTGGTGATAACTGATTCTTGGCCCCTCTCCTCCCTCCTCTGCAGTTACAAGGGCTTGAAAGGAAAATCAGGTTCGAGGGCTTTACGTAGAGCTTTTCCAGTAAAAAAAGATCATGAAATTATTCATTTACTTACAGAAAGGCTGGGCAACACCTGTTTTGGACACAAGAATATTTGGCCACCGGTGGTAAAGAAATCCCTCCATCCCATCTGTTACCATTCAACCTAGACAAGAAAACCTTATGAAGTCTGTGACCTAAACCTCTCTCTCGTAAGCAGAGATTTAGACTAAATATGTATTATTCTCGATAGACATATTGCTTTGGTATGCCAACATACATCCTGCATTCAGTTCTAATTATATGAGCAGTGACCTCTTCTATTTACAGAAGGAGAAGCTGGTCACACAAGTATTTCTCTTCTTTTTTCCCTTTTTGGCTACATGAGTCCTTCTGACACAAATATGCGAAAAGCTTCTAGGTCAGTTGATTTATGCTGAAAGCCCAGCTTTAGCTCCAGGCTTGTCTTAACTGATTCCTATTGAAGCCGTTCTTGTTAGCCCATCAGCATTGTATTTCCTCAGCAAAGATGTGTCACAGCAAAACACTGCTGTAACTTCCCATATGATCCTTCTGTTGCTCCCAAGCAGGGCTCTGCTCCACGGCCAATGTCTGCAGTACAAAGAAGTGGGGGACCAGAGGCCATCACACCTTAACACACTTTGCTGTTTTGCTTTTGCTTGACCAGGCTAGCAGGGGCTTTTAGTGCCTTTCCTCAGTCAGGCTGGGAGCTGGCCATCATCTCCAACCCATTCCCCAGTGTGACAGAGAGGTGGGCAGGCCAGGCCAGAAGGATCCAGCTCTTCTTGTATGGCAGATAGCGAGAAGGGATACACCTGACATGCAGGTGTAGGGATAGATCTTGACATGACACACCCTCAAGTATACTGCAGTCCTACAAAGACTGAACCTGGCACAAAACCATGTGTCTATATATATATATATATAACATTTCTGTAAGAAATATATATAAATACATATATAAAAATACAAGAGGCAAAACACTTTCAGGTCATTTACAACAGATGAGCTACTTCTCAGTTCAGTGGCCTCCAAAGATCTATGTCATCTGTAGCAATAGGAAGGAGAGGATCAAGACAAAGAAAAAGCTCCTGGCTTAAATTGGATATTTTTTTCCCCCCACAAAATAGGCATGTGTGTTTCTGCAGCCTGGCAAAAGCCCAAGAGCAAATTCTGGAGGACAAAAGAGATAAACAGCGGTTTAAATTAGCAAACCACAGATTGATACACAGCATACACAGCTAGAGCAAAAGTGAAAGCTTAGGGAGAGGCTTCAAAAGGCAAGCAGACTGTTTTGCCAGAAGCAGGATAAAGACTTTCCTGCAGCCTGGAAGCAAGCTCAGATCAAGAGCACCCACCTCCCCACAGCTGCTCTATTTGCAAGACTAAAATTATGTTCTGCAAAAACTTCAGACAGGTTGATGTGGTATCTGCAGTTGCAGTGCAGACTTCGCAAAGAAAATCTGGGTGTGACAAGTAATACCTTTTAGAGAGGGGAAAAAAACAGTTACTTTGGGGAAAAATATGTTTGCAGTCATTTCAGCCAGTGGGAAGGGTTGAAAACCATGGATTTGGCAATAGGAGCACAATTCGGTTGCCTAAATAAGTAATTTACTGCCCTGAAGGTGCCCTAGAGAGTCTTGTCTGATCCCATGTGCTGCTCCAGCAGGGCATGGGTGCCCTGTAGGCCCTATGCTTTATCCATCAGTGAACATGGATGTCTCACATGGCAGTCAGGACATTCTGGTGTACCAGCTACCAGTGTCCAGCAAAATGACCCTGATGCCTCAGTGTCATTAGCAAGAGCACTCATGACGGTCAGACAGGCACATGAGGGCAAAAGAAAACATCACTAAACACAAGTATAGAAATCATGGGGGGAAAAATAAATAAAAATTTACAAGAAGTAGACAAATAACAAATGGATAAAATTCTGCTACTACTAAGTGTGAATTGAAAAAGTTAGAGCAAAGACCGGAATCCAAAGTTGTGCACGTTAATGTACTAACCAGAAGTATTTGCACTGATGGATGCAGAGCTGTCCCTTGGGCACAACCTGAGCTCACAGCACTGTGATGAGAGGCACAAAGCTTTGCTGGGGGCTGGTCACTGGGGGTACCTCAGGGGTCCTGGGCAAACTGCTCCAGCTGACCCTGCTTTGAGCATATGATTTGCAGAGGGCTTGTCCGTTCTGTGACTGCATGTGCAAAAAAGTTCCATGCTGTCTGTCAGTTATGATTTCCTCTGTCCAGAAACATGGCACAGCTGATGACCATATAATCGATGTCATAGTCATGGTATTTGCCATGAACAGTGTACTGATAATGGCAGTGGTAGAAAATGGACCGCAGCCTGACTCTTACAAGCTTAAAAATCAAAGCCTTTGCAAATAATGCAAACATTTTACTTCAAGTGTAGAATATTCACAGTGTAAATGTATTGTGGATAGTGGTGCTACAACAGGTAACCATCTAAGGATACTATAGCATGCAGGTTTTAGGGAAGCCAGATGTTTTGTGAAAAATAACCAAAAAGAATTAGAAGAGCTCATATGAATGATAGAAAAGAAAGGAATACTCAAGTGCCAGCAGCATGTAAAATAGCCTGAGGAAAACCTGGAGTGAGTTATACCAGATGAGTGTCTCAGAAGGGAGTAAAAGAGAGGGAACATAATTACACAGAGAAAACTGCCAGTGCAGGCCATTCAGAGGGGCTAGTCAGAAGTGTAAGATGGGTTCTATGGAAAAAAAAAAAAAAGAGATTATCCAGCTAAGGAAAAGGTGGACAAAAGCAGCCCATGACAGATGGTAGCAGCTGAAAGATTGAGAAGGATATGAATAAATGAGAAATTTATTTAAGGAAGAACTCTGAAGGAGATGCAATCACATCTTCAGCAAAATGCTTTGAAGGGAAGTCTTACTCAAGGGGACCTCCAAGAGGAAATGGCACAGAAAAAAAGATTGAAAACTGTGAAGCCTCTAACCTGAAAAGGAAGAGAGTTTAGGCAATGATTTTTCAGCCTGTGACAGATTTTTGGAGGAGTTCATCATCCCACTGTGTGAAGAAAAGACAAGGCAGAAAAGATTGAGATGCACGCACAAAATAAAGTTTAAATTTTGTAGAGGGCAGGTCTCTGAAAAAAAGGAAAAGTGTGAAAGCATTTGTAGTCTGTGGAGAAGAAAAACTGTCACAGGATACATGGTGAGGTTCATCTTTGCATTTGAACTGAGCTGGCCACAAAAACAAGAAGGTGTCTGGGGAGTCTCTCAACTGTTTGAGCAGCTGGGATGCAGGAACTGCTTCCTGACAGAGGTCTTTGTGCCAGGATCCCTTGCAAGGGACAGATTGTTACTGGGACTGTTGGACTGACTCTGCCTGCTGAAAATTTCTTAGAAGAATTTCTTAAGTAACTGTAGGTGGTTTATGATTACCTTGTTCACACAGTAGCACTGTATATGGGATCAGGACAACCCAGTTAAATACAAAGGACAAATTCTGTGGCATAGGCCATAAACAAGGACAAAAGATCAGACGGTAAAGGATGAGTAACAGTTAAAAATGCAGTAGAATGCATCTGTACAACAGGAGACTGAAAATTAAAGAAAGACCTTGGAAAAGAGTGGAAGAAAGGTTTCACGATTTTTGTGAAGATAAAAAGTGTCACCATAGCAATGCTGTTATCACTATCTTCATTAGCCAAAAATAAAAGCCAAACCCAAACCTGCAAAGATGGATTTGATTCGAAGAATTAGGCACTCGAGAGACGTCTGGACTTTCTCCAGCTCCATTCAACAGCCAAAGGTGTGAGCAAGATGAAAAGCAGAAACCAGTAAATGTTAAGGAGAGTCACGGCTGCCAGAATGTGAAACAAGAAGACTGAAGACAAAGAATTACAGTGGTAAGTTGCACAAAGTCCACAACCAGCTCAGGGCAAACACTCCCTACCCCAGGTTACCATGTTATTTGCAGGAAATGCTAGGACAATAGGGTTGATGGAGAATTTAGTAAGGAAGTTTTTATAGTCTGTGGTATTGCCTAAAAGGAGCTGAACCAAACGTCGTCTGATTCAATAACCAAAACTCTTCTTGAAGAGATGTGGCATCTTGTTTGTGACCCCGCAGGCCACACACCCTCAGTGCAGATCAGAAGCTGAATGCCACAGACAAAACATAGTTTGCCAACTTTGATTAAGACATTTTGCAAGAGCCCACAGTGAAAAAACTAAAGTGATGGGGAAGAGATTTTCTTTCCAGCTGGACTCCTGCCTCCTTCCTATGCAATATTACTCCGTTCCATACTTCTCTGAAGATGTTACTGAGGAAACCTCTTCTTTGCAGAGTTTACCAGGACAGGCTAACAAGCATCTACCCTAACTGAACTGCACAGCAGCCAGTGTTTGCCATGAGTCACAGTATCTACTGGGACTTCTGGAGAAAATATCCATGCTTACTAGCAGTAAGCTAGTGTACATTGGGTGTTGTGAGAGAACTTGTCTTCCCTTGCTGATCCCAGGGCCGAAGGCTCCTAATCCACCAGTGTTTGTTGACATGCTCTGCAAGCTCATCACACCTCTTTTCCCCCTGCTGCCCCACGTGGATCCAGAATAGGAGGCTGATTTGTTCTTGTATTTAGCTACCCTGATAACCCACAAAGATTTATATCAGACATACAGGACATGAAGAGGGCATGTCAGCAACAACACATGATCTCTGAAGGCAAATGTTGATGATGCAGTTGCGTGGGCTTGCTGGCGATGTGACAGACTGAAGATATCTGATGCAGGTTGTGAGATTTTTGTCCAAGCTATTTCCTAAATTTGGTTCAGGGTCATAACCTCAGAGAAGTGCAGCTCCAATGCCCTGAAACTTTGAAAGAGTTAAGAGCATCTCCAGAGCTTAGAATTGAATCATATAACCCACTCATCCAACATTGGAGGGGGCTACGAGGAACACTCTCCCAACTCAAAAGCAGGTTCACGCACTTAGTGATGGTGCTTCACATCACTGCAGAGTGAGAACACCCACACAGGGATCAAAATGCAGCTTAGGCACCGCCTGTTTATATCTTAGCTTGTTTGCAGTAACATGAACATCTGCCTATGCTTCGTGCCATTGCATGTATAATTGGAACAGGGCACTCAAATTTGCACTTTATTTCTCCTGAACATGATGGAGGGTCTATAGCAATAACACTATTTATTATCATCAGCAGCAACAACATCCAGGGATATATGCACTTGGAGAGGAAAGGGAGCAGGGGTCTATAGTCCTCTTCTCCTCATGAGCACTACCTGGTTTAACATGCACTCCAGACCACATAACACTAGAACTTTCCTGTGCCTGTGCTTCCAGCTCCAACAGCAGCTGTATTTAGCCACAGTTCAAAGCACTGAGTCTGCATCTGTGTTTACTGGGTTGCACACAGTGGCCAAAACCCTTCAGTAATAAGTGTGAAACCACCGTTGCTGGTAGGTGAAGGAGCAAGAGAATGAAACTTTGTATGTTTTTAAATTCCATATAACTTGACAGTAGGATTTATTTTTTTTTTTAATATGAGGGTAAAGCCAAAATGAGACTAGATTTGTGGAACCATTCAGCAATGACTCTTCTTCCACAAGTCTGAAGCAAAATTTCATTGTCTAAACCCCTACTAGTATTGATTGTCATTTACAGATTAGTTATGCCACGTATAATTTTTATTAGACTTTCAGGAGCAGTCATGGTTACTGTAGTTCAAAGTAGGTTATTCTGTCTTGAAAACACTGCACAAGCATGAATTAATTAATTCACTCAAAAGAGTAGAAAAATTTATCAAGTGCATTCGTTAATGGAGAAATATACCCAAAGAAGGGTAGTGGTGATGTTTTGGCCAAGAATTTCAGAAGAAGAATGACATGTTTCTGCAACAGCCATTTGAGCAATATGTTGACTCTCAATAATATTCACTAATTTCTTCAGACACTCTTCTAGAAATTCTAGGAAGTCGTACTTCTAGTCACAGATCTTTCAGTCTACTTGCCATCACGCCACAGCTTACTTTTTACTTTAACCTTTTACTTCATAGTCGACATTACTCAGAAAGAAGGTTTAATATATTCAAGATTAAAATAGTCTATACTAACAGAGTTAATCCTGCATTTTTGTTTTCCCACATAAACATTTGTTTGTGACTTCCATGTCTGCTGTAGTTTTAAAATACTGGCTTTGATATAAAACATGCATTATTTGTGAAAGACTGGACAAGAGTCAGGTTGCTAGCCTTACTGAGCTATTAAACAAAATGTTACAGAAATGTTACTAAAATGTCATACTTCATACTCAGATCAGCTTCATAAGAAGCATTTAGTACCTGAGAAAAGTGATAGGTTTATGCAAACTTACCAAGGAAGACCTTGTTTTACATCAAGCTCAGGAAATTAGGAAGTGTATCTGTTTTCATCCTGGTTTATGATCCCAAAGAAAGTTGACATTTCAACATTTCCTGCGTGAAACCAGCACTTAGTCACCACCAAGAATCGGACTTCAGCTATAGGTAAGACTTCAATTCGTTAAAGCTGGTCCAGAGGAGAGTCAAGAAAATGATCAGAGGGCTGAAGCACCTCTTCCATGAAGAAAGGCTGAGAGAATTCAGGTTGTTCAGCCTGGAGAAGGCTCAGGGGAGACCTTATTGCAAGGTTGGATGGGGCTTTGAGCAACCTGGTCTAGTGGAAGGTATCCCCGCCCATGGGAGTTGGGTTGGAACTAGATGAGCTTTAAGGTCCCTTCCAGCCCAAACTATTCTGTGATTCTATGATTCTATTAATAGATGTAAATTCTGCTGCAGTTTTATTTATTGTTACACTAGTCAAGCAAGTTGTTTGTATTTTTCACCAACAGTTACTCTCCCACACTCAAAGATATCCATAGCTGCATTTGACTGTTTGAAGGTACTGTTGCAAGGTATATCCTGGAGAAGCGCAGAACATAAATTCCAAAGCTTTTGATTAGGAAACATCATTGTAGAGAATCATGTTGAAAAAAACTTTGCTTCTAGTCATGTCAATTTTAAACTTTCATTTTGCTTTGTGGTGTAGCTCCATAGCTTAAAAGAGCTTGTTGTTTCAAGTAAAGATGTCCAATTCTTTCCCACAAGCATGGCAAGCTGGCCAAACTACACCTCCCATAACAAACCAGCCAGGGCAATGAGAGGGAAAGCATTGTGCTAGAGTGAGAGATACAATTTTCCAGGAACATCAGCCAAACAAAGATACTGTAAAAAAAATTAAAAATTGCCTATAAAAATACAATTTTTTTCCCCCCAGAAAGTACATTTCCAATGCAAAAGAGGTTTCTAGCCAGCCCTAATACTTCTGAAACCTAGAGTTCTTTCTTGTCATAATCAAAAAAGCAGTGAATGCAGTATAAAGTTAGCCTCTTCCCATTCCCATGCGCACCTGGAAACTGGGTGAGTAACTTGCTATAAATGAGGTGGGAGCAAGCAGCATGTCTTTCCTAGTACTTCCCCTTGTGCAAAGGACACAGGGTAGAAAAATTCCTGGCTACAGGTTCGTCCCAACTCATGCAATAAATGACTAGGAGAGTTAGCCAGGCATCACTGTGTAATAAACTTCACCCTTCAGGTAAAATAGTAATGTACCCCCAGGAAAGTTAGGATTCACTGTCCTCTGCATCAACTGTATTCCTGACTCAGAATACTTCTTTGAACCAGTTTTGGAAGCAAGTAATATAAAGGTTGACCTATATTTAGAGTTGTGCTAACAAAGCAATCCAGCTTTACTGAAATATGACCCAAGAAAGACGCTCGAAGTGAGCTCAAAGGAATTGGCTTATTTTACAGCCACACACAGCTAGAGTCAATGATTTATAGTAACTTATGGTTCCACAGTCACTGAAGGAATTTACTCACAGTGCCACTGTGGAAGTAAGAAAACAGTAGAAGAATTCTAAACAAGTAGTATCCAATTAAAAAAATGAATATATAATGCCTGTTGACCTGAAATGAACATGTAATTCATATTGGTGCAGCTTTTTAATCGAGTAGAAACAGTAACAGATAGCGCTTTTTATCACACGCTAGTCTATTCATGTTCTCACCCCATTGCAGCAATATCCAGTCGCTTTCCAGCAGTGCATTAAGCAACACATAGTTTGTTCTCCTTCCCTCTGCCGCAGGGGAGAGGTTTGTAGAACGATTTGCTTTGATAATTTGCGTGTTTTTCTTTAATATATATGTTGCAATGTATTTATGTCATAAAGGCAGGTTAAAGAAATCTTGTTTTCATTTGGATGATGATGTTTGTGATAGTTTTAGCTCCTGAGGGAATTCATTCCATAGTCCTGGACCAGACTTTAACCTCCTGCAGAGAGTACATTAAGGCCAAAGAGTAAATATGTTTTTCTGGATCTTTGTCTTCTTTTTTCAGCTTGAGCTTTTGACCATCTTGTAGGTTGCTGGTTTTGAAAGTGAGGTGTGTGCACCCAAAGGGTGTGCAAGACAATCCGTGCAAGAAAATACATTTTGTACTGTTAATAAACAAAATAATTAAATTTAAAAGGTGATTATTTTTTCTTTAGTTTACCCTCTTTTAATTTCTATTTTGTGTGTATGGTTCATAATATACACAATATATCAGAACAATATTACATGTATATAAATTATAAATTAAAAAATATGCATGTATGGGGTGTGTGTGCTCAAATTTTTTTAGTGATAGGGTTACACTATCAAAACAGCTTGGAGAACATTGTTCTAGATAGCAGTTCCCTAATAACACAGGCCGAGATCCTGAGTTTTGATCAGTATTCGTAAGTCAATGCAAAAAAAAACCAACCCAAAATATCTGTCAAACATACTTAGAAGAACCCCTGCTCTTGTGGAGAGTTGCTCCAAGCTTGCCATACCACATGGATTTGCCTGGTGCCAGGAATCTCCAGCAGAAACAGAATGGAGCTGCTGTTTAACTAAGAGGTAAGGGATGTGTGAACAGGGCACGACAGATCTGCCGACACAGAAGTCTCCTGGCCAAACAGAGATGATTAAACAGTGCTGGCTTCATGAGTTACTGTTTTGAGTATCAGCAAGAAACCCAGAATTGCTCCCAAACTGTGGACTGCACAGACTATGGGTCTGTGCATTTGCACAACAGAAACTGCAGTGGATCATAAATTCATCAGACATATTTCTGGGAGCACCTTTTCTGTCTTGCTGAGATTTCTGACTCAAGAACTGATACCATTATGTGTGTCCTCAAAAACTCGATCATACTGCTGAAATTAGTGTGTTGATGTAGTTGGGTGACCAACACTAAGTGCTTTGGTATTAGCACTTGGTTTGAAAATGCAGCCTTCCCAGATTAAATCAAAATGTTACAAGGGTGCCAACTGTAATTTTAAAATCCATTTGCATAGATGTGCCTGCAGGGCTTTTTTTTTTTTTGTTTACTCTATTTTGACATAATTAACTCGATTATGATATATGCCTAATTTCTAGGAACACATAGAATACACTGACAGAAAGTCAAGTAGCCACTGTGATTAAATGTGAGTAGTACTACACCTCTATCCATTCTTTCACACATAAAACCAATTCAGTGTTTTCCAGTTTACTTACAATTTCCAGAAAAGCCTGAGTAGTTACACTGAGGTAAACCTAGAGTTTTCTTCACTAAACCAGGATTTTACAAGGCATTAGAGTTCACATTTTAGCAATATTATAAAAACAGTTTTGGGGTTTTTTTCCTGGTGAAAATACATATATCTTTCTGAAACACCCATTTGGCAACAACGTTCCCCACAACAACACAAGGCTGTTAAGATTCAGTAGATTAGGACAACAGCCTATCCACACCACAAAAAGGAGGAGGAAGAGGCAGAAAATAGGAGGACATTGAGCAAGAATACTTCAGATACTCACCAGAGATGCTAATGCTTCTGGTGCATGCTCCAGCTCCATGCCACAGTGAACAGCCGCCAACGTTTAGGCAACACTTTCCCGGGCCCTACTTAACAGGGTATCCAAGATGACCACAGGTATTATTATGATTTGGAATGCAATAGTCATAAGGTCATGGACACTGGATGTTAAGAACCCATGCAACACTCTGTGTGCAGAGAAGCATGTTGGCATAGCTGAGGGCTTTGATGGTTTGGGGAAACGTACATTAAGGATGGCATGAAGGCAGTACAAAAGTAATCAGTTGTGGACTCCTTCCCTTGCTTGCACTAGCTTGCTTTGGGAAAAGAAAAAAGGGAGCATTAGGTCAGAAGGACAAAATAGAGTGTCAGGGCCCTGAGCCCACTCCCATCCTCCCAGGGGTTTGGCTGCCCAGGCTCAAGGCCAATTCAGAGATAACGCAGCTGGTGACCTTGGGGAAAGCTTTTCCCGAAAGCAATGCAGGGAGGCTTTGGCCAGGGCTGCCCCTCCTTCCCTTGGGACCTGCTTTGAAGCTGAGTCAAGATCTTCTCCTTGGTCCCTGCTTTGAAGCTGAGTCAAGATCTTCTCCTTGGTCCCTGCCTGAGCTACACTGCAGCTGCACTGCAGCCGTGCCTGTGCATCGCCTGCCAAAGACTGCCAGAAGAAAAGATTTGTGTCACCATGTTTGGCATTGGCAACAGCAGAAACTGCAGCATCCTATAATGTGTACTTCAGAAAGAACATTTAGAGTTACTTACTGTTCCTTACTGACCTGGCATCTGCATCTTTGCTGACAGATGTCACACAATTTAAGGAATTTCTGTTTAAATTTGATTTTCTGAGTGATTAATGACATCCTGTAAAAGTATTTTAGGAATCCCTTGAATTCCCTCCAGCAAATACAATTATGGATACTGTACAGAATTGAAGGATTAGCAAAGTGTGCCACAATAAATCAGTTTGTATTGTTTCCTTATCTCCTCCCAAGACAGGTACCCACAAACATTGTCCTACAAGGAGGAGGACACTTTAATAAGCAAAATTTTCAGGTTTCACTCCTGTTCACCACTGTGTGGACTAACTGTTCAGCTGAGACTCTGCAGCCCATGGTAACTGTAGTAAGTGCTCAGTGACTAGTATAAGGAATGTTTAATGGAGATAGATGCTTTCTATGAATTTTGGTAACTTAACACAAAGAGAATACCATCGGCCTACTGGCAGACATAGAAATAAGAAAATGTATAAGAACATCTAGGAAAACAAGAGATGGAAAGCAGGCTAAAAGAAAGGGCTAAATTGTATTCCCTGAAGTCAGCAGTCAGAGTGTTAGGGGGAGGCTGTAACCTCACAGACACTGATCAAAGCCATGGGAAATGTGTAGTTGTTTAAATACCCAGCAGAGGAGCTTCATTCCCCTCCTGATTGATTAGAGTGTATCTTCCACAGCTCGTTCACTCCCTCATAAAGCACATCTGTCCTAGCTGCAGACTGAAAAACACAGGACTACTGTGGAGGACCAGCAAAGGAAACAAAAGACATGAAATACCAAGAATGGACTATTTTTTTTAGTCAGGTAAAGGCTGAAATCCAGCTGCTTTCAGAGCTGACCTCCATTCAGACTAGATGCCTAACCCAAAGACACAAAATGATCAGCAAGATGTAAATAAGAAAAGACCGACAAGTGTTAGGTCAAAACAAGCTATGTTACTTTAAAAGAGGGCTGGGACTAAGAGGAAACTCCTTCCATTTGTTCGGGCTAAACTGGCCATAGCTGTAGCCATAGGAATACAGAAAAAAAAATCCCTCCATCTTCTGAGCACTTGGGCCAGCGAGTGAGCGATTTCCACCTCTTGCAGCATGCTTCACATCAGCTCTTGCAGTCCTACTTCTGAAAAAAACAGAACTCTTGAGCAAAACCCCATGTCCTTTCTTCCTGGAAGCACATGAAAACACACTTATCTAGAGGTAAACACATGCTCAAGTGCTTTGCTGCGATTTTTCATGTAGGCTGCAGGTGACTGAAGAAGCCAATAGCAGTGCTGTCCATGTGCATGGTGAAAACAGGAAGGAAAAAAAATAAATAACCAAAAACAACCATGTGAAGCTACAACATTAAGAAGATCAGACTAAGCAGCACTTTCCAAAAGAAGCAATATAGTTAGAAGTCGTAATAGCAACAACAGCAGTAGCACAATCTCTTGGTAAGGAAGTCTAGAAGCCCCAACTTGAAAACACAAGAAAATACAAACTAAAGAGATTAGCAAAATTCTGAAAAGGGGAAGAAAGCAGAAAGCAGGAGATAGACTCTGCAATTAATCTGCCAGAGAGCAACATTTTGCCAAAGACAGCTGGGGGATCTGTGACAAGAGGGAGGCTGCTGCATGTCCCATGGGCCTTTCAGGCAAGGTGATGATGGAGCCAGAGAATGCTCTACAATGGGAACAGATAGATGGAAAGAGGGGGACTAGGACATCTGTTCACAGCCAAACAGATGAAATTCTTCATTTTGTCTCTAGGTTTAGGAGTAACAAGTCACACACACCCCAACCATGCAAGCTGAGAATGAAGGCTGAACCCCACTCTGCAATGTGAATGTCCCCTGGTAATGCAAAATTGGTGTGACAAAGGCCCAAAACAGCCCATCCCTTGGCTGAGGGGCATCAGTGCCACCCCATGTCCAGGTCTCCCCATGCATCTGGCACCCTTTAAAGGAATAGCTCAGGTTCTGGATAAGAAAATGACAGATATAATTCTCCAAGACTAGTCACTAGTCACCTGTTGGACCTTTACACCTTGTTTTGCTCTATAAGAAGTCTTTAACACCTCTGGATGCTTTGAAATTGTTTTGTATCGCCAGAGTGATATAAAAGTATTTAGTATGAAAGAGAATTTAGCCAGGCACGTGTAACAGGCAAGGCACGGGCATGTCTGGGAGAGGTGTAACACCCACAGCACGCGCGGGACTAAGCCATGGGCTGGCACCCCGCTCACAGGCAGGTGAGCTGGCCAGTGACATTATTGTTCTTCCAGGTGTTTCTTACCGCTCCTCTGCTGAGCGCTTCCACCCACAAAGCTCTGCTGGCAGAAGGAATTCAGTAAGCGTGTGCTTCCAACAAGGCAGACGGATCAGGCAACAAAGAGGGTTTAAACCAACCTGCTCGCTTTGCCTGAAGCAAACCAAAGTGCTCTTAAAGAAACCCTTTTACCAGCAGAGCTACGGCAGTAGTGAGTACAGCATCAGAGGTGGCGTGTAGCTGCAAACTGACAAAATCTTCAAATGGCAGAGTTAGATCTGGAACATGCTGTCTGTCCATAGCTTTACACGTGCGCACACGCATCTTACACACACAACATCTGTCCACGTGTATGTTTTATTGTGCAGCAAATAAGAAGTTAATGCAATTACACTGAAAATCCCTCCACTGTGGGCCAGGTTAAGGCACGTTATCTCGTATTTGCTGGGTGTTAAGAGAACGAACGGCTATCAGACAATGGATGGTTAAGTTTTAATTCAGGATACCTTCCTACCCTGTCAAAGGTCACAAGGTGGGATTGTGCAAAATTAAGTAATTGATCTGAAAAATGTTGTGATTTGCCTTCCCAAGTATCACTTAAAAAGCATTCCAAGAGGAGTAACTCCATGAACTCAATTTGAATTCAGTTTACTACAGAAACAGCTACTGACTGTAGTCTAAACATTCTGCTGACACTTTACAAACGTGTGAGATACAAATTATCGAGAATTACACTTTCAAAAGCCTTCCCTAATTGTAATCTGGAAGCAAGGACTGTGGCATGAATAGGTATGCCTGTGCCAGGTTGGACATCAATGAAATCTCAGCACACAAGCTTTCCAAGGGCACTCAGTGCTCCCTAGGCAGCTGAACCCGTGCCACCAAATTCTACTTTAGTATGTCTACTTCAGCAGCACCTGAGCACGCAGCGTTAGTATAACCTCAGGCTAGGGATGGCATTGAGGTTTCTGAGTCCTTCCTCATGAGCTTCAATCACTGTATTCTCTTCCTGGTACTTGCTCTGTGGAGCAGCACAGCACAAAGTGGCAGCTTATACTATTTATTTTCTGCTATGATCTATTTTTCCACTTTCAGGATATTAGAACAAACACGCGCTTGTTCCTGCCAGTAACAAGGCTCTGATTCTGACACAGACATTTTGCTGTGTGATCCACACAGCAGATCAACCTCTTCCGCAGAGTAATGCTTTTGCTTGAGAGACAGAAGAGCCTCCTCTCCTATCCGTCAACTCTAGCTTCCAAAATTCTTCAATATGCAGGAGCGTTTCAACTGAAACCTTCATATGCCCAGGAATACAGATCTCCAGTAACATAAAATCCATGTAAGTGAAACTTGAGGTCTCTTTGAAACAAATCTTGAATCTTCCTTACTGTTCAAACATCTATTGCAGAGATGTGCTGCAGCGTATAGGACCACAACCCACTGGTTTCCCAAGCTGTCTTGGTGTCAGCTTCATCATGAACATGTTTCATCTGTCGCAGCAGTAATTTCAGGACACAAATCTTTACAGGTAAACCATGCTGTTAGTATCAGGAGTATTTTTCCGAAAATGCTATGGTTGGTATACACTGGAACTGCACAAGATGTCTCTCATGGCATGATCTACTTCTCACTCATTTCTGTAAGAGTTAGATCAGACTTTAAATACTCTCCTCAGCTGCAAAAAAAGGAGACAGTGGCTGTGCATAACAAGCTCACTACCCCTATGGATAACACACTGTCCCTAATCAGCAGGGTACTCTACATCAGGTATCATACCAGTATGAGAATTTAATCCTCGGAGTCTTGAACAAAGGGCTTTATCATGTAAAAGCAAAAGATCCTACTCTTTGTGTAGGAGCTTGCAGTTTGTTCATTGAAATCCTAATTCAGCAGAATATACAAATGTATATCTAAATGTTTTGTTAGAATGGGCTTCTTTAAGTAGTATTAAATACGGAATTTATTAGTGATGATATCACCCTCAAAGGAGGTTTATAAACCATTCTCCCCAGATACATATACAGCTGGAATGATGAGGATTTCATGCCACGTTCGCTCCCTTTCACAGCATTATGTCCATTTAGTTGTTTTTAAATATCACCTTTTGATCCTGGAAAACAAAACTAAGTGACAAGTGATGCCTTCCTAGGGTGTATGTCCTGCACAAAGTACTACCCGTACTGGCAATTGCATAGTTTGGATTTGGGTTAGTCTAGAATTGGAGCAAAATGCCACACTGGAGCAGTGTATGTATCATGATGCATCAATTATTAATGCCGCTATCTGGTGTGAGGCACTGATTTTTCATTTGCAGGCAGCCAAATCAGTTTATGATTCTTTCCCAGTGAACAGCAGGAGATTTTTATGTCTTTCTGTAACACAGCAGAAAGAAGCAGAAATAACCAAATGACTATCAGAGAAATGAAGCTGCATGTTGTATCTGGAGAATTTATTCAGACTGAATAAACCAGCATTTGCTACCTACAGGATGAGGATGGTTAACCACTATAGGTGAAAAAAGGTATGATGAAAAATTGCCATGAGGTATACACACATCAATGATTATTTTTCAGTTATGAACCTCAGTAGCATGTGGGTTTGACAGGGGGACTGAAGACCAGTTGATGAAGAAAGAGCAAATTAATGTTTCTGCAAGATAACTGCATTTATATTACATCCTCTCAAGAGGCTTTCTGAAATATTTAGTCCCATCACGAATACAATATAAAACCTCACTTGCAACAAATCAGTCTGAAAACAAGAATTTCTGCAGTGAAGATCAAGTGGTTTGAAAAGTTTTGCAAATTACTCAGTGACAAAAAAAAGTGCTACACAAAAAGTTAATACACTCAGTAAAATGGAATTATCAAACAGACCAATACAACCTCAGTTCTGATGTGACAGAGCCACGCTGACTATAGACTGGTTAAATGAGGCACAGTGATTTGGTTCAGTTCGCTTTCCTGAGCGTGCTGCACAGCAGTGGAATCTCTGGTAGCAAACTGACAAAGCAAAACCACCAGGAGATGATTTGGGAGGAGCTATTACCAAAGGTCTTCTCGGCCAATAGCCCAGGAGAGTCGGAGACGTTGTCCCTGAGCAACCTACTGTCACTTTGAAGTTGGCCCTGCGTGAACTCTGGAGGCTTACTCCAATCTAAATGATTTTATGATTCTGCATTAATCTGTTAGCACTCTAGATTACCTGCTGCAATCAAGTAACATTTCCCTGCACTCCAAGACAGGGACCCTATAACTCGTTAGCCTAGCATTCCTCTTAAGTATCTTACCCCAGCTCATTCCTGCATGTCTGCTGGGTAGGTCTGAAACACGCCAGTCCTGGGTGCAGGTTATGTTCCCCGACATCACAAGTAGTCCGCTTCGCAAATGTGAGTCCCAGCAGGGATTCTTAATGTAACCTTCCTGTACACACTTGCTGCAATCTGAGCTAGTTTAAACATGGTGAGAAACAACTTACAAACGTTTCTTAAAAGCAATATAAAACAGGTAAGAAATTTTAATGTAGGTAAGTGCTGAGTCAGCTGTCAAACAGGC
>NW_009915621.1:0-994 GCF_000696875.1 Nestor notabilis | reverse complement strand
CAGGAATGCAAAAACATCGATACCTCACAAAGCTTAAAGGTTTATGAAATATGCGTCTGGTTTGTATTTTAGGGAGGCTGCATCATGGGAACCCTTTGCTTCGACGGACCCAGATCTGAATCGCTATCTCCATCCTGAGCCCCAATGAGGCACAGCAAATGTCAGAATTCTTCATCTCCCATCACTCCTTTTGCACCCTTGCCTAAATTCAGACCATCTCTGCTCCTCTCCTAGAGATCTGATCCTGCCTTTTACGGTTTCCATTTCTCCATGACAGACTCTTCCCTCCTCTCTCCCCCAAAACTTTAGAAAAGATTTTCTTAATCTTTCCAGAATACCCATTCATTTGCTATCAAAGGTCTCCTGTTCCAAAGAAACTCTTTGGAAGGAGGAAAGCATTCTCCTTTACAGCAGTATTTACAGCATTTGTAGTATTTTTGCAAAGTCCTCTCCAAAGTTGAACCCAACGTCAGCTCTCCCAGACACCTGCATGTATTTCCAGGCCAAGACACAGAGGTATATCTTTTTTTTACTGCTGAATGTAGCATGTACCTGCATTACAGGACAGTGACGCCACCGCACCTCATCTGGAGGACCCCATTGCCCTTTCTTTCCGGCATCGTTTGTTGCCTGTTGCCCTGGCTCTGGCTGGGATGGAGTCAGTTTTCCTCACAGCAGGCTGAATGGGCTGCGGTTTGTGACTGCTGCAGAGTGCTTGCACAGCACCGAGGCCTTTGCTGTTTCTTACAGTGAACAGACTGGGGGTGCCGAAGAGGTTCGGAGGTGACTCAACTGTGCAGACTACCTGAACCAAAAGAGCCGTTCCATGGTGCGTAACATCCGCAGCGGCACTGGGAGAAGGGGATTTAGGGAAGTCAACTATCTCTTCCTCAGGAACCGGCTGGGCATCAGCGTGCCCGTGTGAGGCGCAGAGTGTCTGCCTTAACATCACTCGTCCCGTTCTCCTTCGTCCTCCTCCCCCCTCCTCCGCCAT
>NW_009915620.1:103019-105821 GCF_000696875.1 Nestor notabilis | reverse complement strand
TTGCCGGCTGGGCTTGAACCACGACAGAGCAAAATTAGCTTTTGACACCTGAAAGAGCACCAGAGTTGTGGAAGGAAGGTATTTGTGCATTGGAAGATGTGCTTCCCAAGTGCACCCTAACTAGAAAGTTACAGAGATAATTGCTTGCCCTCTGGGACAGAGAAGAACAAACTCAACTGTCCCTCATTGGCCATATCCATTTCTGGGGGACTGATTTATTCCTCACCACTGGACACATCTGAACTTTGCTTGTCAGTGCTAATTAGTGGGGACTCGGCCCGATTCATTACGGCTGTGACCTCTCCTTGGTGCAGCTGCACTTTAACGAGAGAGCCATCTGGTTTGCCTGCTTGGCTCTGCCCTCATTCCTGTCATTCCCACCTCTCCCCATCACCTGTGGGTTGGGACACGGCCTCCGAAATTACAGGTTGCTGGGATGAGGCAGCCGGTTCTTGGGGCTCGGTGCTGGCGCCGGGACCATCCGTCATGCTGACATCCCCCCTTCAGGTGGGATGCGCTGCCTGCCGGGGGTTGGCACATCATTGGTGCTGCAGGGACACCCCAGAATCATAGAATCATAGAGTGGTTTGGGTTGGAAAGGAGCTTAACATCATCCAGTTCCAACCACTGCCATGGTGAGCTTCATCTTGGTGATGGAGCAGGGAGGGCTTTGTAAGCCTGAACCAGAATGCAGGCTCGAGGGATGGACGCATGTCCTGGGTGGGCTGGAGAAGACGATGGGGCAGGTTTTTAGGATATGAAGTGGCACCTCCAACCCACCCCAATGGGAGAGAAGGGGCTGCTCCCCACTGGGTATTCTTATGCTAACAGGGGTGGTTGGATATAGAGCCACCATCCTTCCATTAGGCTTTGAAACGCTGCCACTAAGACCCCAAATTTCCGGCTGGCCTGATGCATTTTAAGTATCAATCCCTGCCCGTCATGGGCGCTGCCTGAGAGGCTTTTTGGGAGCTTTTGGGATGAAGCCATCTCTCAGATGTACCTTTATTTAGAGCAGTCATGGGTGTTACCTGGCCAGCTTTTGTGCTGAGTGGGGCTATTGGCTTTGAAGGCCAGAGGGTTCGTTTACATGATTTCCTTCTCCTCCTGCTAATCCTCCTGCCTGTTCACAGCTCCAATTACTCCTAACAAGAGGACAGGATTGCACCCAACCCTTAACCTCTCCTCAAGCTTTCACTTGATGGGCTTGCCCATCATGCTGTATCCATTATTAATGGTTGATGCCAAGATTTTCCCTTGTTCTCCGAATAGTCTCCAAAACCAAAACCTCTTGTTTCAGCCCTTTCCCTTTCATCTTTTGTCCTTTAATTCCTAGAGTCTGATCTTGAGGTTTTTCACTTGAAAAGCACAAGTCCCACTCCACGAAGGAGGCCTTGGGTGGGCAGGCTCAGTGGCTTTTCCTTGTATGATTCAGATTGCAGGAGCTGGGACCAGAAATGATGTGCCTGGAACTGAAAACCAGCACCTCTGGTCCTCTGCTGGAAGAACTTATTGCCCTGAAGTGTGGATGAAACGCTGCTGGAGGTGACTGGAGGAGACTGGTTTGATCTCAGGCTTGGACTGGGAAAACCCTCAACCTGTGCAAGATCAATCCTCTCCCATCCGACCACGCTGCGGCTCCAGAGCAGAACAGGGGCTGGATGGAGAGGGATAGAGACCTGCAGCACAGGGCAGGGGAAGAGGTCCTGTACCACCACGTCTACCCCTGTCCTACGTGGCAGCATCACATGGGCCACGCGTGGCCATTCATCACAGGGCCTTCCCTTCTCTACATGAGAGGGTCAATGGGGCAGCAAGGTCCACGCAGGGATCCTCACCTCCTTGTCCCATGTGTTCAGTATGCTCACTGCTGGCATCAATGTGATTTTTGCCCCCAAAATGCACTCTTGGAAGAAAGCCTTTAGGAAAGGTTCCAACCAGCTGAGATGCTGTGAGAGCCTGATGTATACACTGGGGCCTCACCCTGGACACTCCATAGAGGAAAGGATGAAGGCCTTCCCCAGGCTTCACATCCCACTGGCTTTATTAACGACCCATCGTAGCACCTGAGGTCCTCCTGCTGGGAGGGCAGTAGGTGTTTCTCATTTGCAGGTGATCCACTGAGCAGATAAAAGCCTCAGCCCTGAGCTCCTGAGGGTTTGGTGGTGGGTCGTGGGCTCTGGATGGATGTTTTTGGGGCTATGATGGGCAAAGCAGCACTTGAAGTCCTTTTCCTGCCTGGTGTCCACACATCAACTGTGCTCCGGGAGAAGCTGTCACCTTTCAGGGGAAAGAAAGTAAGTTCCTTGCGTTTGCTCTTTTCATGGTGCTGGTATTTAGCTCTCCTTTGCAGCTCCTCCTTGTTCAGTTCCTTGCTCTGTTGCTGACTTTGAGCTTTGGTGGTGTTTCCCATTTATGTTGAGCTGTGCTGAGAGATGTCCTTCCCCTCTTCCCAGTGTTTGCATGAATCCTTGCATTGCTGCTGGCTGTGTTTTCCACGCTGGGGAAACTGAGACAGGATAGAAGCCTAAAGGAAGAGAGCTGGAAGAGGCCATTAGGAAATGCCCTTTACCTTGCTGCTCGCTTGCAGCAGAAGCAGCAAATGGCCTTATTCCATGTTTCTCCCCTTTTGCTTCTGGGGTGCACTTACCTGTCTTCTCAATGATGACTTTATTGCTGGTTTGAGTAACTTAAAGCATGAACATGTTTAAGGAGAGGGGTGTCCCACCTATGGGGACCTGGGCAGTGCTGGCTTTGTTTGGAGTTGTGCAGAGGAGATTAGGGATGAGTTCAGCCTTTTTC
>NW_009915620.1:64599-102988 GCF_000696875.1 Nestor notabilis | reverse complement strand
CAGCCGTTGTCCAGAGGACTAGGTAAAGAGAAGTGTGGGTTTACATTGCCCATCCTTCAGTCTTAAGGCTTCTGGGCAGTGGGAGCAGAGCCTGGCTGCTCTAGGGGGGGATTCCAGGAGCAGAACACAAGCATCTCCCTTCTCTGCTGCTGCCACATCCCCTGCTACATCCCCTTTCTGCCTGGTCCTAGCTGAGGGCTGTAACCCCAGCATGCTTTCCATGCTTTTGGCATGAGAAAATGGGCTGGAGCTTGTTTGCTCTGCTAAAGAAATGTCTCCTCTTCTGCAGCGGGGCTTGGGAATGAGCTGCAGCCACCATGGTAGGCGCCGTGCCTTTGATTGCACCATGTTTTAGCAGTGGCCTCCAAAAAGCATCCTTGGCTGGAGAACCCCCTCCCCTTTGAAGGGGCCAGCCCCACGGATGCTGTGCGAAGCTGAACAAGAGCCCGAAAGGATTTGGGGATTTTATGTAGCTTGTTAGCTTAGGTGCAGGGGTTTTATTCCTTGAAATCCCAGCAAGAAATAATCCTCTTTTTCTGGTCGGAATAGAAATGGTTGATGCCATGAGGCAAAAAATAAAAGGCAGCTCTGCCCGGTGCTGTGATGATTTGCAAGGCTAGTGAGAGACTACATAAGGCGTTTTCAAATAGACTCCAATATTTTCAGTGCTTAAAGAGGGCCCGACTACATGACACCTTTTTTGAAGCCCTGATTTACAATGGACCCAGGCTGAGTGCATTATAATTTGCTGTGCGAAGTTCCAAAGTCGCAGTACTTTGGATAATGAGGAGAGAAGCCCTTAATATGATGAGACTTTCTTTTTTTGGCATTGTGTTTAATGAAAAGCTAAGAATGTGCTAATTTGTAAGTGCTGTTGTAGTAGTGGCATCGGAGGCTTTTGAAATGCATTACTGACTTAGGAAGTATTAAGGAAAAATGACATTTTGCTACTAGCAGAAAAGTCAATTATAATGTTTCTACACTTTAGAGAATTGCTGATGCAGGATGGGAGTTAATGGAACAGTCAGCTTCGCTTTGTGCTGCTGGATTTGGGTGTTTGCTGAGAAATGGCAGCTTGCTTTTCAGTTCTGATGGCAACAACAAGCTGCACCAGGCAGCGCATGGCTGGGACTAGTCTCTGGACAGGGACGTGGGTTCCTTTGGGCTGCTCCCACCTGGAGCTGGACCCGTTGGCCAGCCTGGCATGATGCAGAATGCCCAGGACCAGGGGGAATCATCATCAATGAAGATTGAGCAGTGTTTTGCAGTTGGGCTGATCCCTCCCTGATGGTGGAGGAGCTTGTGCCAAAGCGCTGAGTCCGGTGCAATCTGCTCCCAAAGAGAATGTTAATGTATTAAAAGCCATTTAAACCAAGAAGCTGGAGAAAGCGCTGTCCTCACCCACTGTGCTCTCGGGGGGTCTTTCCTCCATCCCCTGCAGAGAAAAGCACTGGCAAACTTGTCCTGAACTCCTGGAATGGAGGGTCGGGAGCTCTGTGAGACTTGCTGTGGCTGCCAGGGAGCTTCAGTGCTGGTTGTATAAATCTCTGTGCTGGAGGAGTCTGCTTTCAGGAGGGCAGCAGCACTCCCAATAACCCTCTCTCTTAAATCAGTGCAGGCCAGTGAGGCAAAACAGCTCATGCAGAATTGGAAGGGATCAGAGGGGAGGGCTGGCTCCGCTTTCAACTGGAGTTACAGTGTCTGATTAAAGGGCTTTGGCCACAGCAGCATAACCCAAGTGCTTGACATAATCCAGGGACCTAATAATACCTGAGGCACATTGTGGAAGCCTGACTTCATGGTGGCTGCTGCTGCTTCCCTAGCAAGGGCTGGTTTTCCATCCTCCTTGTTCCAAGGATGCAGCCCTCCTGCCTGGCAGCATGGGACTGGGGCTGCCTGCTCAGATGCCAACAGGGATGGAGCTTGGGGTCTGCAAAGAGGTGGGGGATGCCCGATGACTTAAAGCTTTGTATTGGTTGCTTACTCAATCCTATTCCAAGCACTAAGGTAAACTGCTTGTGTTTCTTGGGCTTACTGGTAGGGTTTCAATCAGCTGCTCTGAGGCAGGGTATCCTCTCTGCACACCTGAAATCCTGATTTACGGCACTTTTTTGCCTTGTGGCAAATTGGCAGCAACTGATTTCCAGCTGGAGCAGGTCTGTCAGCTGCAGCTGAACCTCTGCTCCGGGTGCTTTGGCTGATGCTCAGCTGAAGGGGATTGAGGGTAATTGGTATTTTGGGGAGGCAAAGGGTATGTGGGGAATTGGTACAACAGGGGGGTGGGCAAGAATGGCTTCCAGGTGCTCCCCCTGCCTCGGGTGGGTGCTGAGTGCTGGGGCTGTGCTGTTTACCCACCACCCAGGACCCTGCAAAGCTGACACTGAAACCTGGGCTCCTGCTCCAAGCATGGACTCGGGGGCTATATTTAAAGCACATTAGAATTACAGAGGGCAGGGTTATGCCAAGACTTGATTGCCTCTGGGAGGGTGAAGTCACACTTTGCTCCCTCTTTCTTGGCTGTTCCTCCCTGAGTATCTCCAAGGAGGGGATTCCTGCTCGGTGTGGTCAAAGCAGGGGAATGGGGGATGAGCACAAACACTTTCTAGAAGTCATGTCATACGTAGTTCTCCGGGGTTTGGAGGAAGCAATTAAGGCAATTAATTTATTGGTAAATTATCTTATGATGAAGTACAAAATAACTGCAATGAAACACTGACATTCACATTAATACCAAATTAGTTCCTGTATTATGACTGTTCTTACAATGAATGCCCAGTAATTTAATAGTAATGGGACATTTAAATAATTTAGCTGATAATTCTCTAGATCACTTATATAAATGAGTGTGACAGCTTCTTTCTCAACTTTGTTGGCGCTGCTGGAAGCGGAGCATCCTGGCACCCCTCTCTGCTGCCCCCCCAAACTCACCTGTTCCTGGTGAATACGGGCCAGGATCCAACCCAGACTGTTCTGTGGTTCCATATAGCCGAGGGGATTTTCCCCTCTCATCTGATGCTGGTACCGCTGTGGCTGGGAAGCAGAACAGAGCTGCCCTGAGGCTGGACTTGGCAAAGCCACCATCATTTTGTTGCTCTCCCCAGGCCTGGTGGAGCATCTCTAGTGCTGTTCCTTGTGAGAACACTATTTAGCCTCACAGTGGGATGGGTGTTGGAGATCCAGCCAGGGCTGCTGGACTGAACAGTTGAGCCATTGACACTGAAATCACTCTGTGTTGGCTCTGCTTGATGCGACAGCTTCGCTTTCTGTAACAATAAATAGCATTAAAATTGCTCCTCATTCTATTCCCCTGAGAAGCCTCTACAGGAGAGCAAGGGCTTGGCAGCTACACAGGGCAGAGTTTGTCCACTCTCTTGCCTCTTCCTGCCCACAGAGCTGTTTGTAGATACACCAGCTGAGGCTTCCAGATCCCCATGGGGGAAAACAAGGAATGCACTTTACACTGAATGCAGCCAACACTGCGAGCTGCACCTGAAGGATAAATTACCCCAGTGCCTTTTCCCATAGACTGGTGGGTACTGGAGAAAAACTGCAGGCTTCTGCCTGGCACGCCTGGGATGCTGAGAGGTTCCTGCATCCTTTCTGCATGGGGGCGGAGTTGTGCCCTGGAGATGGATGTTGCCAGTCAGCGTGCTACTTTGCTACTGAGATTGCATTGAACCTGCTGAAATATGAGTTAATGGGCTTGCTTACGTCCAGCCTAAATGTGGTCTTTTCATCACATTGTGTTCTGCTGTCAAACCTGTTGTGGAGAGGAGGATTCCACTGTCGGCAAGATTGAGGACAGAATTATCCAAATTAGTTTCCTTGCAGATGAGAGCAGAGATGAGGTTTTAACACAGGCCCTGCCACCTCTCTGGAGAGCCTGGCTCTTGTCTCCCAGGGCAAAGAGCCTAATGGGGATCTGCTGCCAAATCTGTGGAGCCAGGTGCCTGCTGCAAAGAAACACCAAATAAAGGAAAGCGGGTTTGTAGCTGCTCTGACACAAGCTCATTGCATCCAGGGTCTGGCAGCTCGTACTTGTGGTGTCCCTTGTGTGGGTCATGATGAGGCTCCAGCAGCTGGGTTACTGCTGGGGTGGCTGGGGAAGGACTTGTGTCCACCAGAAATGTGCTGAGGTGTTACAAAGAGGATGTCTACCAAGAACTCCCCTTGGCAAGGCTGGAGATGCTGCCTCGAGGTTGGGAGGCTGCAATCCAGGGGAGCCCTGTACCTGGCAGTAGCCAAAGCGGGGAGCACAGAAAGCCTGAGCTGGGGTGCTCTGTAATTGGGGCTGTTGCAGCGCAACAGCCTGTTCTTCCCTTGGGGAGAAAACTCACTTTAAGCAGAGGCATCCAGTTCCCTCTGGTGTGCTCAGTGATACGTGCAGTGAGTTGACTGTAGGAATCTTTCTGGGCTTTTGTACCAACCCTTCATGTAAAGGGGCATTTTCTGCAAGTCCCCACCATATTTTGGATGAAATAACCCTGTTCTAGCAGGGGGAGTAAAGGGATGGGCTATTATAAAGATGCAGGAACGTTTATAATGCGATCAATTGATTTTATGTAGAAGACACACCAGTAAGACCTCAATAAGCAGAGAGCAGGGCTGTACTCGGAGTGAACTGTAACTGGCAGAGTGTGTGTGATGTGTTGTCCTTCTGCAAGGGCAGGTTGGCTTGGCCTGTGCTGGAGGAAACCTGAGCAGCTTCCTTCAGCAATGCAGCCCTCCTTGTATCTCCCAGCCTGTCCATAGTGAAGGTACAGAGAGGTCCTTCAGCTCCCTGGGGGTGGTGTGCCTTGTGTTTCCAGTTAAATAGGCATTGCGAGTTACCTGTTGTCAAGTCAACACAGGTATGCTGCAGTTAGAGCTGAAAACAGGCAACTGTGGCTCTTATTTGTAGGAGAGCCTGGTGAATGAAATCCTGCGTGGGGTTGACCTGGTCCATGTGCAGGACCTTGTACTGGGCCTTGGTGAACTCCATGAGGTTCGCATGGTCCCACCATTCCAGCCTGTCCAGGTCCCTCTGGATCCCATCTCTTCCCTCCAGTGTGTCACTGCACCACACAACTCGGTGTCATCACAGACTTGCTGAGGGTGTCTTAATCCCACTGTCCATGCCCCCAGTAATGATGTTGAACAGCGCTGGTCCCAATCCCGACCCCTGAGGAATGTCACTCAGAAGGTTTAGTTTCTTGCACTTGCTATTTGTGATATTTGGATATTAGGCCTAATGCTCTATTCTGCTGTATATGTTGTATATGCTGTATATGTTCTGTTCTTAAGCAACAGACATACTGCTCTTTGTGCAAACACAGTAACGGGGCATTGTTTTCTAGTGCAAAAGAGATTCTCGGGACACCCACCAAATGAACCCCACCTGAGTGCTTTGCTTTTGTTCTGCTTAGGCATGTTTTCTGCTAAGATGCACATACTATGAATTCTTCCACGAGAAGGTATCAAAAGGTGGAACAGTGCTGGTCCTCATGGGGCTGTGTAAATATTCAGCTTGTGGTAGATTGCATTAAGTGTCTTATAATCCATCCCAATTAAAAAGCAGTCTTTATAGCTGTAATAGTTTTACTGAGAACTGTAACACATGAGACCTACAGATATATAAAGCAGTTAGTTTTATAAAGCATATAGGATATTAAAGTAATGAAAGACATTAATGTGACATCAATTTTTAAGGAGAGTTACTTGCTGAAATAAATGAGTATAGCCTAAAAGTTGATGGCATGTTACAGTTCTGAGTAATGAACCCTCCTGCCCCCTAAAATCTCTGCAAATAAATAGTGCTTGAGCAAGTCAGTGGTCATTAACTCTTTACCCTCTGAGAGGTACATGTCACATTGATGTCTCAGCTGATGGGTTTTAGCTCTTTAAAACTCATTCAGAAAGGAATTCTCTTTCTTGGGATACCTCTAACTTGGGGTGTGTTATTCCGATGTGTCTGCTTTCCCCCCATCTTCCGTGTGGTTGAAGTCGAACTGTGATGGGCTGCAAAATCCTCGAGGATGTTACTTGTTCCCTTTTCCTTTACTTCCTTTCCCTGCTTTCGTGTTGCCTGCCAGGGCTCTGGTTCGTGCCCTGCCCAGCGGGGTCTTGGCGTACCAAGCCTGAAGAATCAAAACACATGTTTATGTTTTAATAAACCTTGGAGGAGAAATAAAAGACCACTTCAACTTTTCACTGGTGCAACGGAGCATTCCTTAAAAACCCCAAACTCTTTTAATCCTGGCTGGCTCATGGAGGAGCAGAAATGAAATCCCTCTGTCTCTTGAGAACATTATTATAACAAGAAGTATAGCAATTGCTTGCTCGAATTGTGCTTCATTAGCAGGAATACTTAGCTGGGCCACTTGTGTTGCTATACTTATGGAAACGTTAGAACTTCTATGATCAACCCTGTTTCCAGGGTATAGAGCTCTTGTCAAAACTCCCTCTGGTCTGAGACTTGGCAATAGACAAAGCATATACTTCTCGTGGCTCTGCAAATCAAACCAGACAGTTTTTATTTCAATGAGAGAGCTTAAGAAGCAAAGCAAACCCCGAACATTAAAAACCTGTTTATTGCTTTCAGATGCCTGTTCACAGTCCTGTGACTTGTAAATGATTTTGCTATTGTTGCTCTGCAAACTTGCCAAGCTCCTGGACTGTAATGTCAACAAGGCAGTTTGAGGCCACGTGAAGATAATGTAAAGTGAAATGCTTTAAAGTTAATAGTGTGTAGGAACTGCTCTTTCCCCATACATACGTACAGGAACCTTTAACAGCAAAGTCCTGCCTACACCAGAGATTAAAATGCCACTAGGTGTTAACATGATTGATAAAATGCCTTCCTGGACCATATTTATCCACATGCTGCCCCAGGAATGGATGTCTTTCCTCTGACCACAGAACACTGTTTAATGCTGCAACTGTGTCTTCTCTGCCCTTTGCTTGGGCCTCTGTCATCTTCAACCTTCCTACCAAGGCAGCATCCTGTAAAGTCTGCCTTTTCCATAGGATCCATCCAAAATGCCACCTCCAGCTTGAGCCCCTGGAGATCTGCCATGTCCAGTTTCCCAGTATGTGTTACAGGCAGCAGGGAGTGAAGTAGGTGGGAGAAGAGGTATCGAAAGTCTATAGGGAGGAAAAAACCCTGTCGTTCCTTTCTTGGTCTCAGATGGTCCTTCCTGGTGTCATGCTGCTTAAAAGCTTCCTGTGTCCCAGAAAAGGGCTGATGTCAGTCTGAGAGCTGTCAAATGTCCAGCTGGGCAGCCTGAACACTGTGATCTCTGCTCCAATTGCCCTCCTGCGAGAACATGGACTCTGCTGATTAGAACATGATGCAGTCTCTCCTGTACCCACGTCTAGATGGTGTCATGGAAGGTGTTTGGGAGGAAGCCCTGTGCTCTCAGTGCAGCAGCCTGGGCAGTTGAATTCTACTGTCCTAAAGATGGCCTCAGGCCAAGTTATTCCTGTGTCAGGGAGACCAGACAGAGCTGGGACAGGATGGTGCAGGGAGAAGTCTGGAGATGGCTTTTTCTGATCCTTCATGTAAGTGGGATAAGAAAGTTAAGGTGCTGGTTGTGACCACATGGGATTAATGAAGACAGCTCCTGAGATCTGGTTAAAAGGAAAGTAGTAGATCACTAATGCACCAGCATCTGAGCTGGGGATGTAAGTTACTGACAGTAAGTGACTGATCAGAGTTAAAACCTTTGCTTGTTGGAGGAATGATGTCCGAAGTCTTTGGTATGGGTTTTCTGTAAGTATTTTGGCACAGGCAGACAGACCTAGTGTGTTTCTTGGACTGCCCTTTGCTCCTCTGGGATCAACGTTATTCCTGTGTAAGGATTTGTATCAATCACACTGGTGCAGTAATTTGTAATTTCAAAACCTTGGATGTGTAATTGGGGCAGAAATTTGAGTAAATTGACTGAAGAAATCACATTATCACAACTTTTGCATTATTTATATTCATTTTAGAACACTGGCAGAATATAAATGTCAAACAGGGAGATTCATGTTTCCAGCGAGTAGAAATCAAAGATTCATCACAGCACTAATCACTAATCTCTTTGAATACTGCATTTTAGCTGCCCCACTTCAGAAAAAGACAGAGCAACGGAAAAGGTCCAGGAATGGCAATGATTAGAGGCTCAGGAAGAGGGGCTTCTGTGTGGGAAGAGATGAAGATACTGGAGTTAATTAATGCACAAGGCCATTTTACCAACCCTCTTCCCCTGTGCCATATTACAGGTACCGGGGCAAGGTTCCATGACATTTAAGGGAAACAGATAAAAGGAAATACTTTCTTAAGGGCTGTAATTAATGCAAGGAAATGATTGCCATGGGACACTGAGGACAGGATCCTTTTAGCTGTGTGCAAAATGAAGTGCTGCCTGCATATTTTGTACTGTGCAAACCAGGCACGTTTATAGTAAGTGGAATAATATTTTCAAGTTGGGCTTGTACTAAATACTAGCTCTCACGTTTCAGGGTACAAATGGATTACTACTTGGAACTGGGAATGATAGGGTTTTTTTTTCCCTTTGCTGCAACACTGAACCATTAGTCTTTCCCTGAGGAAAGGTACTGGTTTAGATAGGAGGCATGAGGCTAAGAAGAGTAATTTGCCAAATATCACAAATGCTGCCTGCATTGAGTGAGCCAAATGTCTCTAAATGGAAATTGGAAAGTATTCAAGAGGGCTGGGAGAAATATG
Source organism: Nestor notabilis (assembly GCF_000696875.1). Lineage (NCBI taxonomy): Eukaryota > Metazoa > Chordata > Aves > Psittaciformes > Psittacidae > Nestor > Nestor notabilis. The sequence goes on along the minus strand of NW_009915620.1, from coordinate 94,278 downwards.
CACTATCATTAGGTTAGCAGTTGAAGAAGACTTGGACAAAGTTGTTCGAAACAGCATCCTGTTTATTGTGCAAGGAGCTTTGGGGATTCAAAGAGCAGAATGAAATGGAAACCTTTCAGTTGGAAGAACTGGACAGTTTATAAGTGGGTCTGGGTAGAAGCTGTGGGGGGTTCAGGGTTGAGAAAGCGCTTTAGGGGGGTCTTCTGGCTTCAGTACCGAAGTCCTATTCCATTTGGAGCCCCTGGTGTGAGCTGCCTGCAGCTCCTTGGTACACAGCAGGGTTTTCCCGTTTGGTGGCCAAGGCTTTTACTAGCATTTAGTACGTGCCTGAGTCCAATGTTGTGCCATTCTTCTGGGGTGTCAGTGCTGCTAAGCACTCTAGCTAGTTCACATCCAGTTCAGCTGTCCCTAAGCTACACTAAAGTAACCGCAGTAAATAAATGGTAGACCTGTACTTAAGCTTTATAGACTGTTTCCATCAATAGGAAAACCAAAAGCAAGACAGTGAAAGCAGAGTTAACCACTACATAAATATAATCCTAGTCCAGGGAAAGAAAGAGTAAATATTACTGAACTACATGTGGGAAAAGTAGTTGTTTGCAGGGTGACCCATGTATATTTGAGGTACATGTAATACATCTCAAATGCACTAGGTTTTGCTTTCAGGATTTTATAGCCTTGAAGATGGGGAGTTTGAGGCAGAAATGAATTATTTTATTAAACCCCAAAATGAAAACTCTTCTTATATGAAAATTCTTGTTTGAAATAATTTAAAATAAGGACTTGGACCACGATACCTATGCAGACCCTGAATACCCATGGGTTTGCCTCCTCAAGATAACATAGCCAGGCTGGCTGAACATGTCAGCTCTGAAAGAAAAAAGGACCAATGCATTATACTAATGGCACCTGCATAACTTCCCCACGCGTGTGAAGACCACTGTTCAACATGAGCTGGGTGCAGGCAGGATGTTCAGCAAAGCACCATGCCAGGCTTGTGAGCTGTGCAGAGGTGCTGCCTGTAATAATGGCTGCTTGCCTGGCATGTCAGACATCCCCAAATAGGGGAGATGGGTGTTTGATGCTGTTGAGCCATACATCATAATTTGAACAGTGATGTGTCACCCATCAGTGGAATGCAGGCCTTGACCAAATGGGCAAGAACATGGCAGGGGATGATGAAAGACAACCAGTTAACGTAACTCTTAACGTCACCTTAAATGCTTCTTCCTCCTCTCTGTACACTGGATCCTGTGTGGCCAGAAAACCTATGAACTCCTCAGTCCTCAGTGGCTTTCTGGTCATCTGCAAGAGGCGCAGCTTGCTCAGCACAGCTTGCACTGCCTGGATGAGTTGTCCCGGGGTGAAACCATCGGACACATTTGCCAGGCAGCTTATGCTCAGCAAGTTGGTGATCGCTCCCCCATTCTGCAGGATGATGTGTTTCCATAACACTGTTCATCGGGACACAAACAGAAAGAATGCCAAAGACATGCATGAGGAAAAGCAGGAAAAATAGTTTTGCATTTTGAAATTGAAACGGGGAAATAAGGGGTATCAGTCAGGAAAGCCAAGATTCCAGTTATTCCTGCTTGCTGTTCCTTTCATGTACAGATCTGTAGCAAAGTGGCCTTTAAGCACATCTGTTCTTACCCCACTCATGATCATTTGTTGGCTACCAGTCAGTACTTTTCAGAAAGTCATTAAGGGCACATATGTGGATACATGTGTAAAAATGGCAAGAACTACTCAAATATGCTTGTGTGTACACACAGGAAGAGAACCTGCCCAGAACGTTCCCATTTGGGTGTGTAGAGTTAAGGACTTATGTTAACAGGCTGGTTTTATTTCTGGGACCTTGATCACAGGTTCCTGCTGCTGAACTGAGGGCTGCTACGGGGCCTCAATGTCTGCTTCGGAAGCCAAAGGCTTCCAGCTATGCAGGCACATGTTGCAGAGCCCAGGTGTCAATTTCTGAGATTTGCTTATTATTTTCATAGGAAACCTGTTGCTATCTTTTAGCTGTGAACCTCTGTGACATGAAGGTTTTCTTAATGGTTGTGAAGTGCCAGAGATTTTGCATCCAAAAAGAAATTAATTGGAATAATGACATCTTTTGGTTTATCCTGTGTAAAGTAAGAGTCTGTCTGGGAGAAACTTTATGAAACTTCCATGCCACCTCACCATGCTTCCCTCTAAAGCCTTGTATGAAACGAGTTGGAAAGAAATGAAGAAGTATTATGCATAGAGATTAGAAAGGTTCTTGAGTGAGACAGGCAATTTCTGGCCAGTGTCGTGTGTTTGAATGCTCATGTGTAGCATGAAAATACTGGGAGGAAAATTAATGGTACTGAATGTTGGGGCAGTCACGTAATGGAGAAAACCTGCCTTACTCTTCCTTCGATCGCGATGTCGGTATCATGGACTTGTGCCCATAACTATTGACAACCTTGGACTACGTTTTTCACTCGGGCAAATTGTGATCTTCCACTTGATTTATAGCTATGCTCAATAATTATTGGCTGAATCACTAATTCATAAAGGAGGAACTGATGCACACAAGGGTGAACTGAGCTATGTATTGTGTGCAGCAGCTTCTGTTGCACATAGGATCATGCGTCTTACAAGGTACTAACTTGCTGGGTAAATAACAGCAAGAAACCCATGTAGGATCATGAATCTTCCAGTTTAATGATTTTCTTTGTGTTTTTCCTGTTCCCATGGTGCATAGATTGGGATATGGTGGTTTGGAACAAAAGGGAGGGTTGTAGCAGACAAGTAGCTGTGTGCTGTGGCTGTGAATTTTTGTTATGTCATGGCTCTTTCCTGTTTCCATTGAACTTCGGGGAAGGCTGGAGCTAAAGAACAAGCTAGGAGCTGTCCTACCTGTGACAATGTCAAAGAAGTAAAGCTACAATTTTAACCTGCTTTAAAATGTCCAGAGTTCACTTTTGGGGTCATTCCTAAGTTTGCAGCTGAAATCCCTTCAGCTGGCCTTTATTTTTGGGTTTTGTTTTTTGACTCCAAATTGGTGGTGAGAATCCCAGAAAATGACAGTTCAATCCCCAGAAGTGAACACAACTCAATTCAGCTGCTATCACCTCCTTCCTCTAGGTCTTATTCATGTTGCTTATCTGTTAGCAGTTTATCAGAGCTGTAACATAACATGAAACACATGTTAGCTTGCTTAGAGACCATTTCCCATCCACACTATGAAAATTATTGAAGGTGGAAGAGATTTACAGCATGCTAGGCAGTCAAAACCTATCTTGAGCTTGCTGAGACATGCATCGTCTCGGTACCTTGGCTGCCCCTGTGAAAGGCAGCATGTAACTGGACTTCACAATCCAGTTGCACGGTTTTAGTGATAAGGTGACTATGTGGAGTAACACTGTAGTCAAGGTGCAATTTGTGTAGCCAGGTCCCTGAACTGAACGTGATTTCCTTCACTAATGTACTCTTCTGGGACACGATCTGTCAGAGATCAGTGGCATAAAGGGAGTCTGTTTTCCTTGATGTAGTGATCAATACATTTGTGCTAGGAGGTGCTGGTAGGAGAAGTGCACCACTGAGTCCTAACTTGGAGTGTTATTCAGGATGCAGCCATTCTGAATAGCCCCAGACCTGCGGTTAAACCACAGGCAAAAAAGCCCCTACAGAATCCTAGAATGGTTTGTGTTGGAAAGGACCTTAAAGCTCCTCCAGCTCCAACCCCTGCCACGGGCAGGGACACCTTCCACTAGAGCAGGTTGCTCCAAGCCCCTGTGTCCAACCTGGCCTTGAACACTGCCAGGGATGGGGCAGCCACAGCTTCTCTGGGCACCCTGTGCCAGTGTCTCAGCACCCTCACAGGGAAGAGCTTCTGCCACAGAGCTCATCAAAATTTGCCTTCTTTGAGCTTAAAGCCATTCTACCAGCCACATCTGAAGGATGTGGAGAAGTTACCTTTCTTTCTTGTAGTAATTGATTCACATTATTAAGCTTAATTTAGAGCATTTCTTTCTAGTCAATGCTGAGCTATTGCAGACTTCAAGGTGATTCAAATCTGAAGCCAAACTTGCATTCCTGGAAGTTTGTCTTTTTCCAGCCGTGTAAATTGGTCTAATAAAAGACACTGTTTTCCTTACAAGCTTTGAACCTTGGCATATGGGGCACCCAGTGAATTTGTCAGGCTTTGGGAGGGCCTGTCTATCACTGTAAGCATTTGATAGAGTAGACATGCCAAACCTTGGATGCCTAGACAATGACTCTCATGGTCTGTAAGTAGAAAAGTGGAATTTGATAGTGACAAAACTAAGTCCTCCAGAGATGATTTTGTTTAGGGAGAGGCCCTAAAGCATGTTGTTTGGGGTATGGAAATTGGAGAGGAATAACTGAAATACAGAACCCCTGTGTGGAAAAAAAAGCTTAGATTAGAAAATGTGCATTGAAATTCCTTCATGGAGGGAAAAGCAGCATGGGCTGAACTTGGTGAACTCATGGGAAAATGTGAATCACTTAACAGTGTTTTAAACTCTTCTAAATTCCACTTTGATTATTTGATCTTTGGGGTAGCCTGTATCAAGCTCTAGTCAGGAAGCAAGATGTAGCTGGGCTATGAACGCAAAGTCAGTTCTGAGGCTAACCAGGCAATGAGCATAGATTGTAACCAGCACTAACGGTCAGGAGGAGTTGGAATACTTGCCAAATCGTGAAGCATAGTCAGGCCTAGGAATCACAATGATTTTTTGGTAAACTTTGCAGAAAGGTTTAAGGTTGGCGTCGAAGGGCCGGTTGGTGGTTCCCACGAGCAGCACTCTGTCCGGTGCTCTCAAAGCCTTCAGGAATTTGGGGAGCATCTTTTCCAGTCTTTTTGGGCCCACCTTCAGCACGTACATGTGAACACAAGGAGGAAAGAGTTGTTAAGGAAGTCAGGTAAACACTTGATTTCTTCTGCTTTTGCATCTGTGGGTTTGGGCTAATGCCTTTTGCTACGCAACTTGCTGATGCTGTTATTGAAAAGCAGGAAGGAAGCAACTCATTTAAAGAGGGAAATCCTGATTTCCAGTTCAAGGAGAAATATTGCTTGGACCTGTGCACCTCATAAACCTTAACGGATAGAAAAATGCCAGGGAATGTAGCCTAGTCTGGAATCCTCCCTGCTCTTGGAGGTTATGGTCTACCAACTCCTACTCATGGTTTACATGTGGAAAATACACTCCCTAATTCTTGCTGTGAGTTCTAGCTTGCCAAGGCTCTAACCTGGGAACACGAGCTCTTTGAACTCGGGATTAATTCCTGAGTGAATTAATTCAATAGTTTACTATTTGACTTTCTAAGAAACATTTAACTACTATTACAGAACAGATAAGTACTGGGCAAAGCCTGTTATTATATACTTATGTTTGATAAGGTCCAAGTGAATATTGACTGGAGAAGCTTAATCCAATTGCTGTGGTGTCACTCTACTGTCAATAAAGCTATAAGTGAGTAACTGGTTTAGGATAGTGTATCAAAGATGATTACGGACTTAGAAGCCTCTTGTCAGAAATGATTGAGGCTTTAACATCACCAGCGCTCACTCACTTGCAGACTTTACTAATAGTAGGAGCTCCCTGAAAAATCTGAGTTTCCATTTCGTATCAGCCTTCCTTAATGTCAATCAGGAAGAAACCATGTCCTGTAAACCTACTCAGCTGAAGGGCAGTAATGAACACCCGTGAATCTACATTGCATGCACCACCTTTGATCCCATTTTTCTGTAGCAGACAGAAAGAAGACAAAGCTCTCTTCTTTGGAGTGAAAGCTACAGCAGAGAGGAAACTGGGAACTCGGTAAGAAGTCCCAGCAGTGTAGGGATAGAGTCATGTGGCTGTTCTTTAGCTACACTTAATTACAGTATGTTGCTTTTCTCATTCTTCTTATTCTCAGTGTCTTAGTCTGCATCTTTCTGAGTTTGCCAATTGCTTAATCATGATAACAAGTTGAGCATGTCTTAGCACTAGGGCTTAGGTCCCACTTTGGAGCATAGGCATGTTGTTTGCCAGGCTAGTACATCTCACTCCTGACTTTGCTCTTGGATGAACTATTCCTACAGCCATCACTCAGTGCCAGCTGCCATCTTTTCATCACCTCCTTGTGCCCGTGCACCCAATGCTCCCAAGAGAGCAGGATGCCTGCCTTGCTCCCAAAGCACGTGCCTTGTGAACACAGTAGGTCTATCCTGGAGCAAAGAAGTCTTTGCTGTCCTACTCAGAAAGAAAGAGAAGAGCAAGGACTGCTCTGTCCACGCCCAAAGGCTGTGTTTGCTGTCTGAAGGCACGAGTTCAAATCACAAGATCTTATCTAAACTTTGCCATTGCCTTGTTGGGAAGCTTTTGGTAATGAACTTGGCTTCTCTGAGGATAAAACAAGCTGCTATTACCTATTATGTATCTACCTTGGAAGTTTTAGCCAGCCTTGCCACCTTTGCTCTGCCAGGGAGATCTGGTCATGGCAAAGGCTGAAATGTGGATTTACTTTTATGCTGGCTAAATTACTCTCTGTGATGTATACATCTGTTGCTACTCATAGGCTGCAAGCTTTCCTCCTCTTCTTGTGTATGAGAAGGAAGTACAAATGTTCTCCAAGATGCAGTATTTCTAGAAGAGTTAGAATTATCTATCACGTTCTTTCAGGGTTGGAGGTAGGGGTGGTCGGGGAATCCCATCTCACTGAAATGCCTGAGAGTAGATAATGGTTGCTACGAGTGAGTGGACAGGAGTGATTTCAAATCTGGAGCCATCCACTCCCACCAACAACACAAGAGACCTTTAGTCAAATACCTGCAGGTCTCTGGATGCGATAGCAGGGGCAGAGGTGGGCAGGACGAGAAGCTTTTCCACACCAGTGGCTATCAAAGCAGACAAAGATCATGACCATCCCAGGCAATCTTTGGCCTTAGTCTTAATTTTAATCCCCATGTGCACTTGGCTGTCAAGGTTCGAGCCCAAGAGACAGGTTCCCTCTCAGTGTGGCGACCACTAGAGGGCATCAATCACTGCACATTCACCAGCTCACAGCCCTCACAGAAGTAACAGCCTCATCCAAGAGGATGCTTCATTGGTCTTCCGAAACACAGGCTTGTGTCTGTCCCACGGTCTAAATGCACAGGACTCGCCTTCAAGAAACGAGGTTTAATTATTTTCACACGAAGCTTCAAAAGCCAAATATTTTGCAAGCGACATAAATCTACCGAGGATTGTGGGTGAGCTGCTCTCAGCTGCAGTGGTTGAGCTGCTGTGCCTATTGGGCAGTGTTTGAATGTTCTTTCTACTGGGAAAGCTACACGAGAGAGGAAGGAATGGGAGCAGTGGGAGCCCCAAGAAAATAATCTGTAACTTAACTCTTTAACATAGGCTCTTTGTTTTCACAGTAGAAATTGGACCTTGTTAGTTTATTGTTCGCTTTGGCTCCATCCAATTTCTCACTTTAGTAGAGCTGAACAATTTAAGCTCAGCTTAACTTTTAGTTTCCTGCCTTGTGTTTTGAAATCCTCCATTATTCTCTTCTACTTTTCAGTGCACTAAGAGCAGCCACTGGACTATTTTTAAATAAGGCAAGTATAGGTGTAGGAGAGAAATGTGACCTCTTGGGGGCTCTGAAGAAGTCACAAGACCCTCTTAAAAGCAAAAAACGCTAGTGAGCAAGCTATTATCAAGAAAGCTTTGGCAAGTCCGGTCACACCGGTATGTGCTAAGCTAAGAAATACACTTGTTCCTTTGTGTCTGTTGTAATGCAACAGAAGAAATTATCTGGAGTGAAATGAAAAAGGAGCACCTCACCTCTCTATCGGCCTTCGATGCTGCTTTGGAAAATATCTTCTCTGTGTCTCCAATCCACACGACTGAAGGCTGCAATTGCTTAGCCACCTAAGAGAGAATGGGGGAGAGAAGGCAAGAAGTTGATCAAAATGGCTACAGTTTCATACCTGGGAGCTTATAATTATGCTTTTGAATCCATATTTCAGCTGTTGAAATGAGCCTGGTTTATTTTTCTTTCCAGAGATGTTCAGCACTCATGGATAGCACCGGCTCTGCTTAGCAGCCTTGGCACTTCAAAGTGTTATTAGTTGGGAATCTATCATTTAGAACCCAATCCAAATGGGGCTGTTTTGACTGTTATGCTTATCTTCCATTTCTCAACCCAAATTCAGTTGCAGTTCTGCAAAAAGGGAGTCTAGACTTGAAGTTCAATGGCAAACAATGGACCATCACCAGCTTTAGACTGGTGGCCCTTGCCTGTAGGATCCCTCCCTAGTTTTCCAAGGGCAACACAGATGGAGAGGCAGACAAGACATAGCTGTCGCATGGGAAGCGACGGTACTAAGCTTTAAGCAAAATAGGCTGATGTGCAATCTTCTGGCTTACAAAATAGCATTTAATTTGCAGTTATCCCATGAATTTAAACAGAAGCTGTTAAATCTGAGGGGGAGGGGGTATGTGTGTGTGTCTATACAAATGGGCTTTCTGCCTCCAAAGTCAGAGGCACTATACCTCTGGTTCACAGCAGGATGGCAGCAATGCTACAGGCTTTTTCCCATCACTCTCCCTATTGCTATAGAAACGCCAGTGGGTTTAGACATTCTGCTGCCAAATTTTAATCACTTTCCAGTGGCTCTTGGAGCCGTGTTAGTTTGTTCAGCAACAAAAGTGACGGCTCGAGGAGTCAGTGGCCATCGCGAGACACAGCAGTCTTCTGTCCTGCTTTCTCCCTCCCCAAGTTGAAGCTGCTGCTTCTAGGAAGAAAGCTTATGAAATCAATAGATCGTACACATCAGAAGCCCAGTGTTTGATTGACAGACAGCGCAGGACGAATTAAGTCAGGAACATCTTTCTTCCAAGCACCACAGTTCATTATTACGGACACATTTCAAAAGCACCAAGCTTGTGTGTGTGTCTGCACTGTAAAAATGTATTGAAGATGGGCAAAAGAATGGTAGATGAGGGATGTTAAACTTGTTTGCTGAGCTGCTGATGGGGCGAAGTGGAAACAATGCTGTCTTTGGCATGTGGCACTTTATTTATGGTAACTCATCAGTCCTAGAATATGTCAAGTGGTACCTCCGAGCTGAGAACAGTTTCATCGAGGAAAGCAGAGCTTTTTCCTTTGGAAGGCAGGGACTTGAGTGTTTAGCATTAATAATGAGGATTTAAAAAAGAAAAACCTTGTATCATGAAAAATAATATGATAACCCTGCAGAAACTGACGTGTGGACATAGGCAGTTATGGGGATGTTTTATCTGCATGTACAACTTAAGGGGTGACTTTTCAGTCCAACAGTGTATTATGAGCTGGAATGACATGACAGATAAGTTTGTACAATAATAATAGCTGCAATTTTAAGGCCAAATGTTTTCTTTTATCTATCTCTTATTTATCTATTTTCAGAGCTATGTCTGGCATATTCCTAAGCCTGCACACACTCTGCAAGGTACACTTGACAGGGCAACCTTGTGGCTTCCATAAAGCATAAAACTGAGCTGAACAGCAGCCTTCCTTAGGGAGTTTCTGCTGAGTATCCTGCTAGTCAAGGGCTCAGACACCTGCAGAAGACACAAGTCAGTCCTGCTCACTTGCACTTGCAGGTGAATTCAGTTAGTTCCTGGATGCCTGTAAACAGGCTTGGAGGCAAGAGATGAAAGAAGCATAATGTGGTAGCACGATCACATAGCTGAGATGGGAGAACTGACATTCTCTAGCATTAAGGCTTGGAAAGAGAAATAGAGGTGTGGTTTAAGTTGCTGAAAGAAACCTACAGCTTCTGAAGGAGCTGCTTTAGCATTCTGTGCACCTGCTATGGAATCTGCTGTGACGAGTGGAAACTGGCTCAGAGACCCTCACCCAGCTCGGCACCGCTAATGAAGGGATGATCAGCTGGGGCTTTCTGATGTTTCTGACTGTCACCTTCTGAAACCTAACAACCACTTTTTGCTCTGTGCGTTCCTGGAGAGGGTGTCAGGAGAGAGACGAGGGAGTGGGTTCCCCTTGAAGCCTGCCTTTTCCCCCAGTGAAGCTTGAGCTGGTGGCACGCTGCCTGCTCAGGTTTACAGACTGTGTGTACGTGCGTTACCACCCCAATAAGCTCTGCCACTGTAGGCTCTGCTGGTTTTGTGGTGCTTTCTCCCCGCTTTACCCTGACAAGGGTTACTTCTCTTCTAATGCATGTGCTAATGTTGTTGTGCGTTTGCTTCCCAAGGAGAACAGTCCCCTTCTGACAGTGTGACACCTTAGGGAGCCACGTAGCTGTTCTGCAATATACTCTCCATACCTGTGTGCCTGATGCTGCAGTGGGATGTGACAGTGGAATGAGGCTGGGGGAGGTTACAGAGACTATAAAAGCTGTTGGCAGTGGTTGAGCTCTGCTTGCTTGCGTACTTCAAAGGGAACCTGTGTTGCCCTTTCAGTGGGGCCACTGCAGTCAGGGAGGTGCAGATCTCTCCCATTTGGCTGGGAGGTGACTTCTGTGGTTACCAGCCCTCCAAAATGGGACCTTAAGTTTTAAACCAGACTACGCTTACATTTGAGCTCTTAAGGAAGAATGCTCGCTGTTGTCACACGTGTCATCTGGTGGGTTTTGTCCCACCACTGAGGAGGTGGAAATACAATGAACAACCTCAGCGCTGGTGCTTTCTTTGAGAGGCTTTCCTGTGCTTTCTGTTTTGAGGGGGTGATTAAATGTATAGAGTGGCCTGTGTATGTTTTTCTGGTGGTGATACACCCTGTGTATAGGCTTGGCTGTTTCTTGTCTGAAGACGGATCAGACACCCAGAATCCATCGGTGTCTCATTTAAATTGTTGGCAGAGCTGTAGCAGACTGTACATCCCCCGTGAAAGTGCTTCATTTGAATTATCCACGGACAGTTTGAATCCATGGATAATTAAACGCACTGTACATAATTAATTTGTAATAGGAACGGTATGAACAATTTGTGGGAGCTGCCAGCAGATGGCTCCTTAACCCTTCTAATACCGCACCGAGGCAGCCGCCGCTCAGCGCTCTGCAGCTTATACTCAGGGTTGCTTCAAAGCAGCTGCAGCAGCAAGATGCTGAAAGGTCTGAATAGCCCTTATCCGTGGGAGCTTTGCCAGGCAAATACTCCCGTGCTACAGTGGTGATGCCGCTGTATCCTGGTCTGTTAGACAGAAAATAACTATAAATACTGCCTGCCAACAGGATGCATTTCATTGCTTGACGCTAGAGTAAATGTAGAGCAAACTGATAGCGTAGAGCTGCTTTATCACAGAAATAACACTGTACATTTGAGCGCTGGTGTGATATTTAACACTTCAAGGGGTTAGGCTTCTAGCAGGCTGACCTGCACTGAGAGAAAAGAATTGCTTTGGGATGCCTGGGAGAAAGGCTGACCGGACTGTTCCCAGATTTCAACTGTAATGGAAGAGTCTTGCGTGGCATGTTAATGCTAAACACAGAGACTTCTGTCAATGTACTAAGGGAAATTGTACCTAGTTCTTCAGCCTGCCAGAAAAATTCCCTGTCTGAAGGGACAGCACAGCAATGGTTATGGGTAAATGAACCTGATTCAGTGGAAAAAGATTAGTGACAGACTTCAAAATTATATTGTCTCTACACGCTGGGATTACAGAATTTAATCTTAAATAAACTCCATTCAATTCCTTTGTTGGTATAACACTTTTATAGTCTTGCTAAATAGCACAATCAAATAGGCTGAGAAGAGTCTTCTAACAATGATGGTGATTAACTATTTCTGCAGCTTGGTGCTCTGTAAACACCTTTGCTCAGGAGAAACAGCATACACTGAGCTATTGATACACAGAGATGACTTCTCTGCTGGTATTTCCTCCTGGCCGCCTCTTTCCCAACCTTTTAGCCTGGTCAGTGTTGCACTAATAACACGTTTCCATGTGTGGCCTTCTGTACAATGTGCTTTCTGTGTGCTGCTGCAGCTCTGGTAAAGGACCTGAGAGGGGTTGTCTCACTCTGGTAGTGATTAACCTGATGGCTGCCTTATGGCTGCTAATGGAAGGCCAGAGCTTGCCATTTTCATTGCCTTGGAATTAAGCCTGATGAACTACCTGCATTTTCACACTTCTGTGTTAAGGAGTCATTCATTCTATCTTCTCTGCTCAGTCCTTTCCGGATTTAGTTTTGTTTCTGTGCATCTTTCACTATCCTTCTTAGCATGTTTTCTATAAGCTGTTGCGCTACAGCAGTGGTTTGTGTCTTGATGAGAGCACTGAAAAGCCAAGCCATTGGTTGGTACAAGCTGGCAGAGAGCTCCACTGAGTTCAGGCTGGCTCAATCCATGGAAAATGTGGCTTAAATGAAATATTCCAGCATGTCCTGGCTCACACTTGAAGGATGAGTTTTGTTTTGGGGACTGCTGGGAAGTGCTTCTACATTAGAGACAGATCCTCTCTTTACTCCGAAGCAGAGCTGACCTGGCAGGCTTTGCTTTGTCTTTATGGAGAACACAAGTGCTCAGGCTTGGTGTTCACAGCTTTTTCCAATAGCTTTCCTATTTGATATTAATCTTCCTTACATTTCCTTTGAATAGGAGATTTTGGTGTTTTCCTGTTCTACTATGAGGAGTCATTTCCTCTGTATGACATTTAAAATGCCTGCTTTGAGTAACACGCAAGCCTCTCTTTTTGGGTCAGGGCTGGTATGTCTCTTGCAAGTCTCCTCCCTGAAATAAGGGAGGGGAAAAAGAAAGAATTTGGCTCTTGCATCTGAAACAAATTAAAGTTCCATTTTTTTTTTCCAATGCTGTTCACTTGTTTAGGGTGTCTCCCACGAAACAACTGCCAGCAGCCAGCACTCAGTCATGGACGGAAAGTTTCCTAATGGTCATTTTATGCTCTCCAGAGTTTCCTTTCATTACAGAAACTCTGTTTGCAGATGTGATAGGTAATTGAAAGTGCAAGGTTACTTCACCTTTATCACAGCACCATTAATTCTTACATACTAAATGTAATTATATATTAAATCTTGGTGTTTAACAATGGTTACATGGATCATAAGATAGCAGAAAAAGAACTGTCATGTTTCATCATCATTCGCTTACAACTGTAAGTAGGTGGTGTGTATTCTGCTTGACTAACTCCATAAAGGCACTTCTGGAAAGCTGGAGTCGAAAAGTTGCCTTACAACAGTCACAGTTGCTGTCTGAAAAAGCCATGACCAGAAGCATCTGATTATGGAGACACGGTGCATCTTCCAGTGATATCTGCATGCAAGGTGCTTGAGCAAGGCGTACTGTGGTGTGTCAGGTAGGAGGCTGAGAGCTGCCAACATTAAATACTACACGGCAGCAGCAGGACACTGTTGGCTTTCATGGCACGTCTGCTCTATGTGCCACTGTACCCTGTAGTTTTACAATAATACAAATACGTTTCCATCTCTGGGAAAAGTCTGGCTCTGTTCTCTCTATTATCCTAATAAGCCCCTGTGAAAACAGCAGCGAGGCTCCCTATCGCTTCAGCCTCCTCTTAGGCTGAAACAACTGGATTTGTTCAACTTATCTCATACTCTCCAGTCCCCTTCTCTTCATGGCTCTTTGCTGGATCTGCTTTTTTGTCAATGCCTGTCCTGTAACAAGACAGTGTCTGGCTGTGGTCTCTTAAGTGCCAAATAGCGAGGAGTAAGTAATTGCTGTAAGAGGTTGGCTCTACTCTCGCTGATAGAGGCCAGTATTTGGCTGACTTTTTGCTGCATTGACACACTGGTGACTTGCATTCAACTTGCTGGCCTCAAGAAGCCCCAGTGCTTTCCTCCAAAGCTGCTGTCTAATTGGTGGGCTGCAGCCTAGACCTCTTTGTGCTGTTGTGTGGAGTTCCTCCATCCCAGGTGCAGGACTAGGATACTGGGTGGGAGCACTTGGATGTTGTAAAGAAGCAGCAGTCGTTGGTAGGACAAATGGAGTGGATGACAGTGGGAAATGAGACACATTTGGCACTGCCAAGAGCAAGAAAAGAGGGGTTGTAGCTGCAGAGGTGAGAGCCTGTGTGCTTGGAGGATTGCTTCCAGCCTGGCTCTGAGAACCCACAGAATCCGAGACAAAATCAGCAGCAGATTGGGCAAATCAGTGACTCAGCCCTGGGGACAAAAGGTCGCAGGGAGAGAGGTGAAGCAACCAAAGGAATTGGGAATGGAAATTGAACACAGTTGATCTGAACAATGCTAAGACAGGCTGGTGCTGTGTCAGTATGAGTTTGCACGGAAATGAGCATGCAAGTGATGTATCCCTTGGGAAGCAACACTGTGCTGTGCTGTTTGCTCTGTTGTTAAAGGAGCAGAGCTTGAAACAGCTCTGCTGTTGCAGTCGGAACACCCTTTGATAAGCAAGTGCTTGGCCCTTACTTCACATGATTGATTGCAAGCAACTTCCATCTGGTAACTCGTGGAGGTTCCACCAAAGTGTCACTGCTGCTTTTGTGAGTGCTGCAGTAGACAAGTCAGCTTGGACCACGATTCTGGGGGTAATATTTCTATTTATTCTTGGGTAATGTGGAAAAATGTAAGGGGTTCTATATACCTGTATCTGGACTTACGTGCGTACATGTGTGGATATCCAGACTTACATATCTAATGTGTATAGATATACACACACATTTTGTATATGCTCCAGTTGTTGTACATATTCTTTATATATATATATGCATGTAGAAGAAAACCTAAATAACTTCAGCTGGAACATTCCTATAGGAGTAAAAAGGCTGCCCTCCTCTTTCCCATGTTTAAAGGCCTTGTGCTGTAGCAGGGACTAAGTGATGGGAAGGATGGTGTGTGCGCTGTGCCTGCAGCCAGATGTGTGCTTTGCTATTGATGAGGGCAGAGAAGTGGAGAAGGGTGAAATGTGCAGAGCGGAGGGAGGAGAGGGAGTATTAGCTCAGTCTAATGGCACTAGCTTGTGTCAGGGAGTGCTAGACCCAGTGTTAGTGTTACAGCATCAAAGGTGCATGATCACAGCACCATCACTTTTCCTTAGGTGCTGCTCTGACCAGCAAGAGGTGGGGTCCTTGGGGATTGCTTTGCTTTTAGCTGTGAAACCTGTCTTTTTTCTGGGGATGGAGGCACCTGTCACAAACTTGCTGTAATGCTGGATTTAATAAAATACATCTGATAATACAGCCCAGGGAAAGCCCATTTGATTTCAGTCTGTTAGTAGGCCTCTGGCATTGCAAAACTGTTTTACTTGGCTTTTCCTAGTGTATGTACGGTGCTTTTTCTTTCCAAGAGTATTTTGTCTGGAAATGTTTACCAGCTTCCTTCCTTAGCAGAAACACTGAGCACTGAGGATGTGGAAGGAATCCTGCCAGGAGGGTGTCTTGTTTTTTCTCCTGGGGAGGGTTTGGGCTGTGTCCTTCACAGTTCATATTCATGCCTTCTTTCATTTCCAGGCTTCTCATACATTTCCGTTAATGTAATCCTGAACTAGGATTCCCTCTTTTGAAACGCTTGCTGATAGGTAAACATAGAGCAGTACAGGAGAGAGCTGTTTTACAGCAACAGTCCCAGAGAGGAAATATTTGACCACCCCAGTGTAGTATCTGATGGAATGCTGCATGGCAAGCATTCCTGGCTGGTGTGCACAGAAACAGAGAACAGCATTTCCTTTAGCTGTGATGCTTTTCATATTGAAGGTAACGCAAAGCTTGCACAAATGTTAACATGAGAAATCTGAGTGATTTCTCTAGAGCTATTAAGTCCTCTACAGCAATGCACACATCGGTTGTCAGCATGTGGCTTTGAAAGCCTGAAAGCAGAGGGGGAGTTCCCATTTGGGTTAGCAGTCCCCTGGACCATGGGCAGCTTTGCCCTCGTATGACTGGTGTGCGTGTTCCTCAGTGCGGAGGAGCTATGGTTCAATTCCCACTGCGTTCCATAGGAGAGGTGATGAACTGACCTAACTCTGTAGGGAAGTACATGAAACACAGTACCTTGAGAACCATGTGAAGCATCATCTGCAGGCCACTCCTGCCTGGATATTTCCCAGTAATGCTGGAAGCAGATAGATTGAAGAGGTTGGCTCCTGTTTCTGTGCAGATGGCATGGACCAACATTTTCTTTCCAACACCAGCAGGTCCAGCTAGTAACAAGGCTTTCACCAAAGGAGCCCTCTCATGGACTATTTGGGAACCTGTAAAAAGCCATATGGCATTATTATTGCTTTAATTTAAGCCTGTCATAAAGGTAATGGAATGATTTGTCCACTTCACTGTCAGTAATTCATAATGTGAATTATTTCCTTAGTATGGCACAAGTGCTTTTGAGCTCAGTTCTGTAGGACCTTACACATTTGAGTTAACATTCTTGACAGTAGCAAAACTCTGCCACCTTTATTTACACCTTCTGATGGGCAAACTGCAGCTCTGAACCTACGTGAGCTCAAAGAACAGCAACTCACTGATAAACTTTTGAGGATGGACACATGAAAAGAGCCCTGAAACGGAACTGCTGCTGGTCACTACGTGTACAGACGGACCTGGTGCTCCTCACAGGGACTCACAGCAGTTGTCAGCTCCCCCCCGAGCTGTCAGGCAGAGGCAGAGTTACAGATGTACCCATGGCTTTAGGCTTTGTGTCTGTTGTGAGAGCAGGTCCTCACTTCCTGCAGTTGGTCAAGGCCGTAGACTCAAGTTGCACATAGGACTAGGAGAATTCCTTCCTTCTGTCTGACAATTTCCAGCTTCCCCATCTTGAAAGAAAACAAACTAATGGGATGATCTGTGTTCGTTAGTGATTCTGAAACCAGATGTTTCCATGTGTTTTATTTTATCTCCTTTAACTGCTGCCTTTTTGGGGTAATTTAACTGTTATTGCTGCTCAGTGAGCACTGGAGACGCTGACTGTCTGTCACTGAGGCCAGCTCTGCTCCAAAATCTGTTACTGCTGATCACAGAACCCCAGCCTGGTTTGGCTTGAAGGGACCTTAAAGCTCCTCCAGCTCCAACCCCTGCCACGGGCAGGGCCACCTTCCACTAGAGCAGGTTGCTCCAAGCCCCTGTGTCCAACCTGGCCTTGAACACTGCCAGGGATGGGGCAGCCACAGCTTCTCTGGGCACCCTGTGCCAGTGTCTCAGCACCCTCACAGGGAAGAGCTTCTGCCTCAGAGCTCATCTCAGTCTCCCCTCTGGCAGGTTCAAGCCATTCCCCTTGTCCTGTCCCTCCATCCCTTGTCCAAAGCCCCTCTCCAGGTTTCTTGTGGCCCCTTTAAGCACTGGAGCTGCTCTAAGGTCTCCCCAGAGCCTTCTCCAGCTGACCCAGCCCAACTCTCTCAGCCCAATAAGCCCTCAATCATGCCTGCTGAGTGTGGTGGTAGCTCATCTGCAGAAGAGCTAATGCTATTCCCCAGTTTGAAACTCAGCAGCTGCAGAGCAGGTACAATATTATATGCCAGGAGGAGGACCCTTCTCTGTTCCCTTCCTTTTATTCAGGTGAACAAACGTAAATGCCAAGGTTGCTTTGCTTTACTTGCTCTGCCAGCAGCAGTGACTGCTCAGCATTTCTAAATCTATGTCTATGGCAGCTCCAGGTGAACTCATTCTGGGCTGTAAGAAATGGGTCCATCACCTGGGAAACTGGAAGAAATGCCTGTGTTGTGCAAAACAGAACCACAGAAAGATATAGGTGGCCAGTGGTGACAGAACTTGTCTTCCCTGCAGCTCTTTTACTCTATGAGTTAGGTACAGGTGAACCTCCAGAGATGGAAGTAATAGGAAATGTCACATGCTTTATCTGTACACAGTGTTAGTCCTGCAACATCGCTGCCTCGAAGCTTAAAGACATTCTCTGTCAGTGGTGGTGGTTACAAAGCCAGATTTGAGAATCTGTGTGAGCATCTGCTGCTCCTGAAGGTGTCTATCAGACTATGGGACTAGTCGGGGAGACTGGCCCCAAAGGTGCTGAGCTGCAGTGGAAGCCTCTGGCTTAGCCTGGAAAAGTTCTGTGGGTGAAGGAGACAGCTAAGTAAGAACTTGTTTAAAACCAAATCCAATCAGGCTGCCTCTTGCGTCCTAATGCTTTAATGTCCCAAATAAATGACAGTGAACCGAGTGCTAAGATGTAATGCCATTATTTCAGGGCTGTGCAGGGTGTAGTGAAGTTGTCAGCCACCCAGGCTTTATTAATATTTGGTGGTTCCATACCCATCCATTCCTATTACACATCAATTTATTATGAGGGGAGCAGCAGACTCCTCTGTGTTTTAAAGATGAAATATAGAGTCTGCTGTTATTTCTCCTTCAGCTGCTTATAATTTTCTCAATGCTATTTAAGCTGGGGCTTTCCTTGCCATCAGGTGACTATCTCGAGAGAAACTTTTACTTCTACACATACACCATTATGATTAACTGGTTTTGAGACCAATTAAGTGAAATGTCATCCATAACGTATCACCCAAAGGGTGAAACCATTCCTGTGCCTCTTCTTGGCTCGTGCAAGAGCTTTCTTTACTCAAAGGCATTTTAAAAATGCTACAGCAAATACTTTGTGTTTGTTTAACTAGTGCAGGGTCTCTTCTCCCTAGAATTTTAAACAGCAGAAAATTTATGGTTCTCTTTCTTCCTGCCTCAGGGGGTGTCTTGGGGGCTTGATTTCACTCGATTAGATAGCATTAAAACATCACCTTGGAGGAGCTATCTGCTGTGTGAAATACCACACTGTAGTCAGGGCAGCCAGCAATAACTGCTGATCTCTCTCAGCTGACTGTGGCCAAACTTGCAGCCAACCCCTGAGAGCTAATCCAAAACCCAGCTGAGAGTGGTTTAGATAAGAGCATCCCCATCTAGGCTGAAGGAAGGGGTGCTCCTAGCACCCTGTTTGTTAACCTGGACTTCAGGTAGAGCACTGCTGCTGCCCTACAGCTCAGCCTGAAGCCCAGAGGAAGCAGATTGTGCACTATTGCACTGAGCTCCCTACAGCATGTGCCCTCTTTGGGGACAGGGAGAGCCAGGAATGTCCAGAACAGTCCCAGCACTGGTCTGTCGGGAAGATGTGCACAGGGCAGGGAAAGCAGAAGCTCTGTGTCAGCTTTGCTCATTTCCCAGAATGGCAAAACCAACATGTCTGTTATTTTGCCCTATAAAGGGGATCAGCAATGACACAGCCTGGGGGGGGAGGATATGCCTGGTTAAAACCACCCCGAAATCCAATCAGGAATGGCAAAGGATGCAAGTGAAGCATGGGTAGAGGCCCTTAAGGCAGGCAGGCACTTCTTGCAGTCACTAGAGTTTGGCATATGCCATTCCCCAGTAAAATAGGGGATAGATTTTTACATTAAAAGCACACACAGCCCGACCCAGCAAAGCCTTGTTAGGTACTGGCTAAGACTGGCATTAAAACTGCAAAGGCATTTAAAAGTGTTCTCTCTGCTGTACAAAATGTATCCAGACTAATTCCTTAAACGATTGCATTGTTTAGTACTGAGTAACATTAGCCAGCTTGTAAAAGGTAAATTTCAACCTTAGCCCTTCCCTTAACTTGATTAATTTTGATCACTGGAGCTTGTTTGAGCTATTATCTTTCCCCAGTGATTTCCTTTTATGTGCTGCCATTCACAAACTGTTAACATGCAAACAGAGATGCTATGGAAATGCAATACCTGACAATAGCATGTGCAAGCTCCTTTATGCACTATTAAATTGATATTGTCTTCACTCAGAAGGCTTAATTGAAAAACAATTATACTGCAAAATGCTTTAGATTACGATTAATCAAGCCTTGTCAAAGCCAGTAAAAAAGCACGTTGCTGACAGGAAGCAAAGCCATTGTATTCTGCCCTCTGGTAACTTTTGCTGTGCTCTTACCTAATGGCAATATTCCATACAGTGCTATTAGCTGTCTGACATCTGCGAGAGAGGGCATTGGCTCTCTATCTGCCTGACGAAGTGTGCTCCCCAGATAGTTGTACTCGCCTGTAGGGAGAAAGCATGGGCTTCATAAATGTGACAGTGCATCGTTAGAGAGTGCATGAAAAACTACCATAGAATACCAATGGAACCTGCTGTCAGCAAAGCCAGCACCGACCAGGGACAGGGACTCAAACAGGGCACTACTGGTGTGGAACGTGGCCCTGAGAAACTGGGAAAGGTGAACTGCAGAGGAAACTGAAGTTAAACACACTGTGTGTTCCCCTTCCAGGCTGTGGAAGGTGTTCAGCAGAGCAGTCAGTCTCAAATAACCTTTGAAAGAAACTTTGTGGAGAAGCAGCATTAATAGCACCATAAATCACACTCGCTGGCAAAGGATTTCTAGCTTTGGGATTCGGCAGGGCTGGGATCCCAGTGAAACATGCTCTAGCAGAAGGATTTCAAGAAGGGGAAAAGCTGTTTTAACAAGCATTCTCCCAAATGCATCACATCTCAGCTTCTCGCTGCGTTAGACATTGGAGCGTGTCACCTCATTTGGTGGGCTCTTTGCTTTGCACTTAATCTGGTTTTCTTCAAACAAAACAACCCAAGAAAACTAAAAATCCCTGACATGAGCTGAACTGGTCGAATCTTGCCTCGGCTTTTGTTACAGAGCCATAATCACATTGCTTGCCCTGTCAAAGTCCATATGCAAGACATGTTAGAGAACAAAGATCCAGAAGGATAGGCCACAAGCAGGAAAAGTAGTTGTGATGATGCAGTCAATGATTATTTTTTAGCATCATTTACATGTCATTATGGGGAATATCTTGAAAAAGAATATGTTTTATTGGAATGAAAAAGGGAGAACACTAGGGCTTTTTGGAGCATGGATGAGTTAGCAATAAGGGTTAAGAGAGAAAGCAGAGTTGTAATTTGGGGGCAAAAAGGCAGACAAGCCCTGGTGCAACTGCCCCCTCCCCTCTGAAGAACAAATTCATTTCAGGTTTTATCTTTTATTTAAGGAGAAATCAAAAGAACTGGATAGGAATTAATCTTCACAGATTTAATTAGAAGGCATCAAAGAGTTTAATTGCAACTGAACATAAATCACGGCGGATACTCTCTGACTAATTTAGATAAGGTCACCAAGAAAATTAGTTCAGTGATGTCGGTTTGTCATAGAGGGGGGACATTTCAGTGCCTTTACTTGCTGTGCAGCACAATTTCACTCTGTCCTTTTCTCAGGAACTGGGAGGAAGTGACCTTCCTTAGGCTTCAGCTCTGGAAGAGCTGAGCAGTTGAGGACTGCAGGAGAGCCACGGCTTCAAGCCTCAGGGTCAAGGGAAGATAGCCCAAAGCCACCTCAGCCTGTTTCCAAGGTTGATGTTACCATCTGTTAATGATTATCCACTGGCCAAGATGTGCTTTAAAAACATCCCTGGCAGGGAATATTTGTTAGACAAAAGCAACCTGGTTGGGTGAGAAAAGGAATGATGAAGACTTTCCAGTACTTTGCTTCGTGATCTTTAATGAGCATAAAATGGGCAGAATGCTTGTTAATTCAGCCTTCAACAGAGTGGGCAAAGACTCTGAAGGCAATAATTGGTGTTTCTAAGTTTACCCAAGCATGGCGTTTAGGGGTGCTGTATGTATCTAAGCCAAAAGAGCTAGGTTCTCATGCTTGTACTAACAGCCAGTGGCATTGTGGCTTCTGGGTGTTTGCAAATCAAAGCAGTAACGGCCTTTGAAACAACTGAATCCTGGAGGTTTTGCTGTGGAGGATGCTGTGATTTTACAGTATGTCAACAAATGGTTTTTGGAGATGGTGTCAGACCCCTGTGCAGCCTGCAAATGGTGGTGGTTTGGTTCTACCCCCTGTGTGAAGCAAAGGCAAGCACGTCTGACTGCAGCTGCAGGTAACAGAAACTGGGCAAGAGGACTGTGAAATGCAGAACTAGGCAGAGGCACGTCTTACCCAAATCAAGGGCCAGCTATGCCTCAAAGCACTGCTGGAAGTTCATGGGCAGGAGGGAGGTGGGGGTAAGGGGGTGATCGAACAAATACTGAAGGTCTGAGTTTTGCTGTTCTCTGGGAAGTCTTCTGGATGGATGATGACCCTGTGCCTCGTAGACTTGCACTGTCTTGCCAATGCCCGGCCAGTGCTGCTTAAAGGATCGCCTCAGAGTGGCTTGTGACAGCCAAAACCATTCAAGGCTTCAGGGTGCTAGTGCTTGGAGCTAAGCATCAGCTTTACTAAGAGGCCCTTGGTTTCAGTAGCAGAAGTGAAAGGTAATAGACACCCAGCAAAACCAGATTTGATTTGCATAGATATTCAAGTTTGAAAGTCCTGAAAGTGTAATTACTCTTGAACTCCCTCTTGACTGGAAACAGGGGTCAGTGAACACTGAACAGCTGGAGGTTTGGTAAGATTAAACACCATAATAGCTGTAAAATATGTACTTTACCAACATAATCTGAGAGATTCACCGTCTTGGCTTTTATTAGTAATCCTTCTTCCACTAGTTCCTTGTACAGAGAATCGATGGTCCTGTAGACAAAGACATCACTCAGAAATCCCAGGGCACTGTCAGTAAAAGCTCAGTCCTTCAGTAACTGAACTAGCTTGAGAGTTATGTTTCCTCAGTTCCTGTAGCTCAGAGGTAGAGGTGACTAGTGCCATCAACATGAAATCCATAAGTACAGTTTGCTGTGTTATGGCAAGGAACCTCTCCCTGCCTCACACACCACATGGCTCCCTCTCGCTCACACCGATTCCATTACCCATTTCCCGGTGACGCAGGATCAGTTATGACTTGTGTAATAGACTTGTTCATTAGTATCAATTACTGGAGATTATTTTTAAATGATACAGTAATGGCAACCCTAACATTACTACAGCTACTCACTTAGCTCTCCAATTAGTAGTAATTCATTAATTCTTCTTGGAATTTATTCTGTTTGCGATAGACAGTCTCATCTTGTCAGGAACATGCTGGGAGGAATAATTTGATCAGAGCACCCAGTGGTCCACCTTCTGCAGTGGTCATGGTGGCCACAGGAGGACTGGGGGGAAACATACAGTGGAAATGGGCATGACTTCTCCAGTGGAACAGTTTTTTCCTATCTCCAATAGTAGCTGGAAATAGCTCCCAGTAATGGAGGATTTAATACAGTTACACTTGTACCTGGTTGTCTATAGGTGTGATGTTCTCCACACTATCTCTTTTGGAATTCTACCTACTAATTTCAATGACATTTTTGGCACTAGATTCTACAGATTGATACTGCTTAAAGGATTACATAAAATGAATAAGCCTGGTGGAAATTCTTGTATTGTTAGCATAAACAATACTGACTTGAACCTTTAAAGGTCTTTCACTGTTTGTGACCTTTGCACATCCTCTTCCTTTTCTTTTTCTTTGTCATCTCTCTTAATTGGGATGTTCTTGTATGGCTACAATAAAAATATTTAACAGGGACTCTCAGCTGGCTAATAAAACTAGATATCTGATTTGAGGTCTGCGGCCTTTTTCAGCTGGGATGTTTCACGTTTACGCAGTGTTAGTGGCACTATTAGCATAGCAGTAGTAACAAGCAAATACAAATTGGAACTCACCTTCAACAGTGTTGGTTTTGCCTCTCTGACTCTTGTACCCAGTGATTTATGTTGAGTGTGCGTCATAAAGCAAGCAGAAGGTAGAGAGGGACTAACCTGACACTTCTGTGGGGAGCATGACTTCTACTTCTCCTGTCTTATTATTTTTACTGTGCAAGCTTCATGACGCATGGCCCGAGCCTGCTCCAGGTAAGTGTGATGTGATCAGTCTTTGCTGACTGCAGCCCCTTGTGCCCAGTCCTCCGTGCCAAAACGGAGCTGAACCTCAGCTTCTCTTGGTTATTTCTGTAATGCTTCCTCCTTCCCTGCTCAGCAGGGAAGAGCAAAGCATGGAGCAAAATGCCAGAGAAACTCTGATGAAAAGCCACTACTACAAAGTGTGTGTTCTTAAAAAGGCTGTGTGTTGTATTAAGTTTATATGTAAAGAGGCAGGTATGTGCGAGAGTAGTTTTAAAAGCCCAGAATATACGTGTCCTTGGTAGACTCTGGCACTGTTTTTGCAGGAGAGGTCATGCTCTGTTATAATCTATGGCACATTTACTATTTGCTTGGAGAGCTTCTTTATTTTAAAGCAGGTAGAGAGATCACTGCCTGCATAGTATAATCCCCAAAATGATCTAGTCCAGCTCTTGCTGAGCATGTCCTGTAAAAATGGATTCGTGGGGTGAATCCCATGTGCTTCCCCCTGCAGTGATGGAGGGTGTTTGTCTGAATGCTGTTCTCCAGACCTGCTCTCCTGGGAGCTGGGTCTGCTTCTGCTGTGCACTGCGGCAGGGCCAGCAGGTCCCAGTGGTGCTCTCTCTGTGTCTGTGTTGTGTGTACAGGTGAGGAACAGCAGATTGTCAGTGAATACATCACGAGCTCACTGAAAATGCTGTGTCAGGAAAAGGAATCCTCTCAAATCCTACAAATAAAATAATGATGCTTGGAAGAGCAAAGGTGCACAAGGCATCGCTGGGTCTGCCAGAACTCTGGCGGGCGTTGGAACTAGGTATCTTGAGGTCCTTTCCAGCCCTAGCTATTCCATGATTCTAACTCTTACAGATGTTAGATGAGGCTGAGAGAGCTGGGCTGGGTCAGCCTGGAGAAGAGAAGGCTCCTGAAGGGGAGACCTTAGAGCTGCTCCAGTGCCTAAAGGGGCTCCAGGAAACCTGAAGAGGGGCTTTGGACAAGGGATGGAGGGACAGGCCAAGGGGGATGGCTTGAAACCTGCCAGAGGGGAGATTGAGATGAGCTCTTGGGCAGAAGCTCTTCCCTGGGAGGGTGCTGAGGCGCTGGCACAGGGTGCCCAGAGAAGCTGTGGCTGCGCCATCCCCGGCAGTGTTCAAGGCCAGGTGGGACACAGGGTCTTGGAGCACCCTGCTCTAGTGGAAGGTGTCCCTGCCTGTGGCAGGGGTTGGAGCTGGAGGAGCTTTAAGCTCCCTTCAACCCAAACCAGGCTGGGATTCTATAATAAGACTGATTTATGAGATGTACATGAAGGGTGATTTATGGAGTACAGGGGTCTGTCTGCAGCCTCCCTTATCACGCTTCAGATGGAGTGGAAAACCTGACACTCCACAGAGCTGCTTGGTGCTTCTGCACCTGCAGAGATGATGGGAAAGAGGCAGATGGGGGCCTATGTCCTGCTTAAATGTTGCATGTGCTTCCCTTTGCGTGCTGCAATTAACCTGGCTGAAGTTGGTGGTGACCTGCTCTCGTGGTGTGGTGTTGGAGAATGGGGATCTTAATCTGTGCGCATGGTTGAAGGTGGGGAAAACAGGATCTGTGCTGTGCAGTGTGAAAGCAGTGTTTTGTTGGCCTGTTACTGGTTGTGCTGCAGTCACTGGTCAGGAAGGGGCTGTGTGAAGGTTGCTGTGTTCACTGCGGATGCAAAAAAGGCTTTAGCTAAAGGGTATGTGCTTGTAAAAGCGTTTTTCTTTACCATTGTTTTAATGCATATTTATAACTGTTGGTGAAGAGGTTTTATGTGTTGTTGAGTTCCTGGTGCTGGTAAGCATAGCCGTGTTGAGATGTACCTTGTGTAATTATATCTATAGATATTGCATATCTAATGCAAACAGGATGCGCTCAATCTTGGGTGAGCAGGTCTTCTCTTTACCTGTCAGGAGTCAGATCTTCTTCCAGCTCAGATACCTTCTTCCTTGTGGTTGTTTTCTTCTGAGGACCACAAAAATAGACAGGAATTAGTGACCTTAGTACTGAGATGTGTTTTTGAATGTATTGAAGCAAAGTGAGGGCCAGAACAGCAACTGCTTCAGTGTTTGAATGTGGCCCTTGTCGCTGAAGGAACTCAAAGGGAAGAATCATATCCTTGAATGCCTGGAGGGAAAGGAAGTCGTATCCCCATTTACAAGAGCACAGGAGATGTTCCTATCTAGAATCGCCTCACTAAGGCACCGGGGGGTTGAAGTGCCACTTGGGCTGAGGAGCTGTGTCCACCCTCTAAGTCTCCTGCAGGTGCTCTTGAACTGGACTCTGCATGAAGTAACCTGGTGGCTCCTGATTCCTTCTTGAATCACGGAGCCTGCAACTGTCCCCTCCCAGTGAGTGCCCAGGAGTGCTGTACTCCAAAGGGATCAGTCCCACTCCTTCCAGTGCAGATGACTGTATACAAAAGAATCCCAGGATCATCTGCTCTGAGAGAAAACTCTCCTTTCCTTTCTTCTCACAGCAGCGCAGGTCTGTGGTTCAGTGGGCATGGCCCATGCCCAGGAGGGAAACAGGAAGGAAAAAGGAGCAGGGTCCAAGTAGCTGCTCCAGAAACTGTTCATACATTTTTTGCACTGGGGACAGCAAACAGTTACTAGTAGGACTAGAACCCTGACCTTGTGGAGAGCTACCTTCAGCCTCTTCAAAGACCTACTTAGGAGAATCCCATGGGATGGGGCTTTAGAAGACCAGGGAGTCCAAAAGAGCTGGTCTTTATTTAAGCATCGCTTCCTTGAAGGCAGGACCAGCGTATCCCCATGAAGAAGAAATCAGGCAAAAAGAGGGGGGGGAGAGCTGCACGGGTGAGCAGGGAGCCAGGATGGTGCCAGACTCTTTTCAGTGGTGCCCAGTGACAGGAGGAGGAGCAATGGCCACAAACTAAAACACAACAAGTTCCACCTCAACATGAGGAAGAACTTCTTTCCATTGAGGGTGGCAGAGCCCTGGCACAGGCTGCCCAGGGGGGTTGTGGAGTCTCCCTCTCTGGAGACATCCCAAGCCCACTTGGACACGTTCCTGTGTGACCTGCTCTGGGTGGCCCTGCCTTGCACTGGATGATCTCCAGAGGTCCCTTCCAACCCTAATGATTCTGTGGGTCTGTAAGGAGCTTCCCTGAGGGTCACACAGGGATCTTACAGGTCACTTACAGCTGGACTGGGATCTGAAGCCAACCCTCCTGAGTCTCTGGCTAGCTTCCTAACCATCAGACATCCTTCTGCATTCACTTCCCTATTGCCTCAGGGAAGAAGCTTAAAGAGGCCAGAAAAACATGAGCTGTTCTTCTCTTCTCTCGGTATTTTCACCACCCTTAAGCTATGGGAAGATTCTGACTCGTCTCTAACTTCCCTATGTACTGCAAAAAGCCCATGGAAAACATAAATAAGAAAGATATGAATCAGTAATGTCAAGCCCCTCCATTAATTACAGCTCACAAGCCATAAATACAGTTAGGGATAATTAGTAGTGGAGAGGGCATCATTAATCCATGTTAGTTGCCCACCTCTAGTGTCCATACTTAAGTTCTGCAAAGTACTTTAGAATTACATTTAAGCGTGTGCTTAAATGCTTAGTTCTTCAGCTTATTCTTTGCTGAAGTTGAAATTTGCTTTCCTGGGAATACAGGGATTTCTTTAACAGTGAAGACTTCTGCAGAGCTCTAGAGGCCGTGTTGTTGAGTTAAAAAGTCCCACCCAATCCTCTGGAAAATGCTGAGGGGTTTTTTGGGCTGTTTGTCTTCCTAGAATGGATGAGCAGTGTTCACCAACACATCAATTGTGGGTTTCCAAGGGCAGTCACAATGTAAATGGGTCAGTGGGCAACTGTTTGCAATGCAGCAAACATCACCTGGATGAAAAGGTAAACTAACCCCAGAACTATATGGATAAGCTACCAGGGAAAAAGTGATGTTCTTATGTTTTGCATGGGAATAACACCAACAACCCTATCTGCAGAGCTACACCTCAGGTTTCTCTACGTAAATAAGCTTGGCAGCAAATAGTCATTAGAATGTGCCAGTGGGGCTTTGTTTTGCAGTGAAAGAATGGGAAGAACAAAGCATATGCCACGCTGTTCTAACAACTGAGGAAACAGACTATCAGGGGTTTATTTCTGCTGTTCCTCCAGCTTTGCCTCTTTAACCTTTCTTCCAACAAGCTAGAAATTACATATCATGGGGTCTGACTGGGAAGAAAAGCTCATTTCTACCTATGTAAAGACACTAAGCATATGTTGAATTTATTGGCTGACTGGTATTGTCCTCAAGGCAGCTTCACCAATAAAGTAACTCAAGAGCAACACAAAAATGAACTATGCAGGGGGAAAATGTGTTTTCCTAATTAACATAAAGAGCATTTATGGGAAATTTGGCAATCACTGAGATGCCATAATGGGAAATCTGAATTGTAGACAATGGCTTTCCTCCAAAATGTCTTCTTGGGAGCGGCTTTTATTTAGAAAATGATAATGCTTAATGAATGTGAACATGCTCATCATTTGTAATGGAAATCTCCTTGTTTCTCTCTCTGAAATGTCAGCCTAGCTTCTGTGTAGCTATTCATTCACTTGGTTATTTTCTGCTTTGGGAAGTCACATGTAGTGAACTGTATTAGCTGTTAGTTGGCAGATGACAGAGGACTGACTTCTGTGCTCAGTGTAGTATCTTTGTCTTGCTGGGTGGGCTCATGACAATGTTTTGAGTAGCTCAGAGGCTGCTATGAGCAAACATGGACGTAATTTCAGAGCAGAGTGTCTCTGGCCCCAGCAGCGACAGGGTAGCCAAAATGTCTCATTGAGGGAATGGTTCCATGTTGGAACTGCAGGATCTGTGTCAGCCCTTGGCTGTGATTATCTCAGTCCTGCTGCCATCAGCTGTCTGCAGCTCCTGCCACCAGGTCTGTGGAAGAGTAACAAGAGGGAAGTACTCCTGTGGCTTAAGGGAGGTGTTAGTGTGTAAGCAGCAGTGTATGAAGTGAGTGGATTCCTCGGATCATGTGTGGCGCTTGTGTGTCCACCTGCTCTGGTTTAAGTCTTCCCTGCAATGCCAAGGTACAGACAGCATCCTACGGTACTTGTACAGAAAAAGCCCCGAGACAAAGCCGGTAGTGTTCAAGGCCAGCTTGGATGGGGCTTGGAGCAGCCTGGTCTAGTGTGAAGTGCCCCTGCCTGTGGCAGGGACTGGAACTAAGATGGTCCTAGGGTCCTTTACAACCAAAACTCTTCTATGATTCTATGTTCCCACTAATTGTTAAGCTCTCACTAAATGGGGGCTCTGAGCTGTGATCCCTGTTGGATTTAGTTACAGCATCCAAAGAGGTTACAGCCCTTACAGCTGGCTGAGAGCTCTGGATGCTAATCTCCATCAGATACAGAAAATCCACCAGCAGTTCCGAGTCACTGCCCTCAAATCCAGCCTTTCCTCACTTTTGACCCAGCCTGTCTTTGGGTCTTATTCACTATGGCTTTGCTCTTATCTAGTCTGTACACTAAAGTTGATATTCTTGTCATCACCTTGCTCTTGTGGTTTTCTTTGCTGCTGCCCAGTTGCATCAGTTCTACCCGCAGCAGTGCCGAGATGCCAGCAAGGCCTATTCTGGAAGCATCTTCTGCACACTTAGGTTCCCATGTGCCTCTTTCTGTTTTTCATCCTGATCCTGACCATGCCTTTGTGTTTGTGTGGGTGTGTTCACTTGCAATGGGTCGCTTTACCTGCGCTTGGATCCGAAACAAATCCTTGGGGGAGCAGAGCAGGAAAAGCAGCACAATGGGCTTAATAAAAAGCACTCTGATAAGCACTTAAACATAACTTCCAGGTCAGTAACTGCAGGGAGCTTATCTACCAGCTCTTACGTTGGGTGGAAATCCAGTTTAAAGAAGCTAGGTCAGTTTACTTGGCTGAAGATTCCCAAGGGAAACACCACTGGCTGCTAAATCATATGTGTGCTATGGTGGGTGCATGGCATCCGTCTAGACTAAATAGTTGTAAAGCTGGTGGGTTGTGC
>NW_009915620.1:61398-64568 GCF_000696875.1 Nestor notabilis | reverse complement strand
AGCAGGAAGGGGTGGACTCAGAACAACATATCAGTAAAAAGACTGCACTGACATGAGGATGCCATCAACATTCTAGACATCAAACGCTTTGGCAGCTGCTAGCCCTCTCTCTTTCAGTTGAGGTGCTCTATAACAGGCTCCTCTAGGCTGGGTGGGGACTTAGACCTTCTGTTCACGTCAGATATAAGGCAGAAGCTCTTCCTTGTGAGGGTGCTGAGGCGCTGGCACAGGGTGCCCAGAGAAGCTGTGGCTGCCCCATCCCTGGCAGTGTTCAAGGCCAGGTTGGACACAGGGGCTTGGAGCAACCTGCTCTAGTGGAAGGTGGCCCTGCCCAGGGCAGGGGTTGGAGCTGCAGGAGCTTTAAGGTGCCTTCAAGCCCAAACCATTCTATGATTCTATGATATCTCTTTGCCAGCCTTCCTAGACATCCATGCCCCATCCCTCAGGATGAGGCAATCTCCCTGCAAATCTTCTCCCTCAGCCTGTTTTTACACTGGTGCTTACAATACCAGCTTGCTGATCCGTGGCCGGGCAGATGAGAAGCTGCCACCATGTGCAAAGCAAACTAAAATGCAATTTTCAGCAGAGCTGAACCACATTCCTTTTGTTTCTCTTCTATCCTCATCCACTATCCTGAGACAGTCATCAGATCCGGAGCCATCGGAGTCCAGCACAGTGTGTCTCTTAACAAGGACACTTGTGCTTTATACCCTATCAATGCTGGACCCTAACAACAAGTAAGAGTGGGATGATCTGTGGGGTGAGATGTTTCCAACATGGATAGAGGCACAGGATCTGTGCCTCAATTGACAGCACGGAGCCTTGTTGCATATTAGCACAGAATCACCTTGAGATTTTCTTTAATATGGACTTTAGAGAATTTTTTGTGACTTGTAAACTACTTATTCTAAGGTGTGCTTGAAAAGGCAGAGAACATCTACTCCTGGGTAATGAGCATTCCCTAGCAACAAAAAGCACTTTAATTCTACTGCGGTGTCTTCCTGCAAAGAAAGAAGAAGAAATCCCTCCTTAGCACACTGGGGATGGCCAAATGTAGCATTGGGAAGTTGGGGTAACTGTCCCTAGATGGAAAATTCCACCTATAAGAGTTCACTTAAACCACCCTGGCTGCCACTTACAGAGTGCGGAAAAAGGTTTGATTTAGCTGAAGAATGTTGAATCCTCCTGAGAATGCTTTTACATTGTGCTTCAGACCTGTTCATGGCTACAATGAGAACCCAAATCCACTGTTACATATCTGGGGGGGAGAAGTATGGGACCTAGGATGTGGTAACACACGCCTTGAAAACCTAGAGGATTTTTGCTGAATGACAAATGAATAAGCTGCTTCCAAAACTTCCCAGCTCATATGATTCTTGTTATGTAGGCCAGACCTTCACAAAGCAGGTCTGATGCTGTGTGCAGAGGTATGTGTTTGTTTATGGGCTGGGATATTTATGCAAATCCTAATTAGAAGAAAGCCTTTGCCAATGCCAAACAGCCATTTCAAGTAGTTCTGCACAAGGAAGATGTGTTTCGACTAAAACCACATACCCCCTTCCATTCCCCACCCCAGGCAACTGTTTGGTTGTGGTTGTGTTGCATCTGTGTCGTGTCCCCCCCTCATAAAGTCTTTAGGGTGCTTGTATTACTTAATTAGTACTTCTTCCCCTCTTCTCCCACCTTGTTCTCTCGGGCTACTGGCACAGCTTGGGAAAACAAGAGTTAAATAACCTCCCTCCACCCAAACTATTCTGATGCTGTACTGAAAGGAAAAAATCCCCAAACAACATAGTGTAACACATCATAACTCTAGCGTGACAGGCTGAAGCAGAGTTTAGCTGAGCTAAATGCATCTGCCCACGATGACTTTGGGAAGATGGCTGCAAAGTTTTGTCTGTGTATCTTCACCCTCCCTATTCTTGAAAAGGATTCAGCAACCCAGTTGGTATCAGCTTTCAGAGCTGCTTCAGTTTTGAGTTATTAAATTGCCCCTGTCAGATGAAAGAGCATTTCTAAAGATAATTTGAGCAGAAGTATAGCAACAGCAAGTATTTGCTTGCTAAAAGGATTATAGAAATGAAATACAACATGAGATTAGGGTTGGCTATTTGCCCTGAGGATTCAAAGTGCATCCGCTGATTGAATGGTAGGGTCTCTGTAAGCTTTGAGTTATTTTGCACTGACATGATCTATAGTTCAAATGCTTGGGTAAGGAATTTAGGGAACCACGAGCTGTGGAATTCTGTGCATGGTAATACCGTGAAACTAGATGTGAACATGACACGTGCTGTATTCCAGTGGGTAACACACATAAAACAGGGTGAAGACCTATATTATATTTAATTGGCTTAATTGTAAATTCCCAAACTCTTCAATAGTAAATAGTAACATAACTCATGTGTACCTGCTGTAGGTAATCTGCGTGTTGCTGCAGATAAATGAAAGGTTACACTAAAACATAGAGTGCATTTTTATTTTGCTGTATGCTTTTGAAACACATTAACCAGGCCAGCAGCTGGAAAAGTTCCTGGCACCCAGATCTACACCTTCCTTGGGAAACTGTATTAATCTGAACATGTCACCTTAAAGAGAGGGATTGCTTGGCTTTTCCTGTCTGACTGCGCTAGAGGGTTTCAAGAGGGTGTGTATCCCTCTTGAAAATCTGATCTGTTTTGTACTGATTTCTCTCTGGAACAGTTCAGTTTGTCCCAAGCAATGTTTATAAAGGTTAAGGAATAATAATGGCTAAAGGAAAAGGCCCTGAAAAAAGATTTTTAAACGATGCTGACTTGAGATTCAGTGAATGTTTAAGGGTGTCTGTTTTGATGCTGGTATCTGTGAGACTGGGGTTTGCACTGAATTACCCTGTGTCGGGGCAGAGAACTGAGATATACTCCGAATTCTCCCAACTTGCTGCTCTTACCTTATCGCCCTTTCTCCCTTTCTTGGGTTTGGTACTCTTCTCTCCATCCACAGCCAGCTTGAGATTCTCCAGTTTCTGCTGCATCAATTCATCAACCTGTGCAGACAGACAGAGTTTAACCTAAGTCTGCTGTTCTGCCACCACACCTCAGTCAAATGTTCAGCCAAACAAGCATTAAAGCACAGATCACAGGCACTCTGGAAGGAGCTAAGGTCTATGCCAGGGCCAGTTCCTACAGCTGTAG
>NW_009915620.1:25544-61367 GCF_000696875.1 Nestor notabilis | reverse complement strand
AACATACACAGGCGATGCACATTATTAGTGTCCTCAGACTATTGTAAGCACACCTGCACTCTGATCTCTTTCTCCACTTCTTCCCGCTTCTTTTCTTTCATTAGCTCCGGGTCATGATCCTGGAGAAAATCCCATCCCTCGTCTCTGTTCTGCCAAACGGCTGTTATCCAAAAGAGAGAAAAAAGGGGAAGAAAGTTACAGAAGCCATTGATTTCTTCAACTGCTGCTGGGGGCAAAAAAAAGGCACTTGTTAGCAGTTTCTGTTAAATTATTAGCTGTATGAAAGTAGCAGGCTCTAGGGACCCTTCCCAAGTCCACAGCCCTGTTGTGTTAGGATCTGTAAATCTTGAGGTTAACTTTTTTCTTTGCCTTGGGCTGTAAATTGCTATCAGACTTGAGGAGGATAATGGGATGTAGAGGTTGTCATGTGGAGGATGTGAAGCTGAATGCCTGGAGTGGTGTTCACCTTCAAGAGCAGGTACTACAGCATTGGCCAAACCATATTGTGCCCGATGTTGGCATTCTTCTCTCTGTGTAGTAGCATAGTGCTTAAATCTCAGGACTCCTGTCCAGAGGAGCGTGTTCTTGATGCATGTCTCTTGGCTGGCATAATGCAGGCTTGGAGACCAAATGAAGGTGTTTAATTTAAACCAGGAAGTTTCCCTGTGCTCTCCTGCCGAGTTATCTAGTGCTAAGTTAAAGCTGAGGTGACCTTGTAAGTCAGCCTTTGTAGTAATTCACATGGGCTCAAAATGGTCCAGGAGCACTGGAGGAGGCTTAAACTTTAAGCTTTATGGCTTTAACCTGCCAGAGGGGAGACTGAGCTGAGCTCTTGGGCAGCAGCTCTTCCCTGTGAGGGTGCTGAGGTGCTGGCACAGGGTGCCCAGAGAAGCTGTGGCTGCCCCATCCCTGGCAGTGTTCAAGGCCAGGTTGGACACAGGGGCTTGGAGCAACCTGCTCTAGTGGAAGGTGTCCCTGCCCGTGGCAGGGGTTGGAGCTGGGTGAGCTTTAAGGTCCCTTCCAACTGAAACTATTACATGGTTTTATAGAAGCCTGCACTGAGCACATGGAAACAGGAGTGAAAGGGGACAGTGAGTTTCACAGAGCAATAACCCGTATCCAACCCATGAGCAATATACAGGCACACAGAGAGCGTTTTAACTTTGGGGAGCTTAAAGCTTGATGCAGTAACTGAGAGGCAGAGGAAGTCTTTCCCAAAAGGAGACAAGGCCCACCTGATATAGCATCTCCATTTCTTACTCTTCTGTAAAGGATAAGTAACAAGGAGACCTACCAAATCAAGCTTGTGCAAACTGATGATCATCCCCCCAACCCCGTAACTAATTTTATGGAGGCAAACTGCAACTTGCTCTTTAGAAAGGAAAAGTCTGGCAAGCTTGGTGCATGTCTGGATTCTCTACTAATAGCAGAAGGTACCTGTTTAATGGAAACACCCTCTTTCTACATTTGGAGGTAATTTAAAGGAAGAGAATTCATACCTTGTATTTCCTTGCATTTCAAGCCCTGATGGTGTCTTTATAAATGGCAGCTCATCTCCAGCAGTATGTGCTAATTCAGTTTCCAGATGATTTAGAATTACACTTTAAAACATAGGCTCCTTTATGAACCTGTTCTGTAGAAGGTACTCTTCCCTCTGCCCACTGTCATTTCTAAGGCACTGTAAGTTCAGCAAGGTTTTCACAGTACCCATAGGAGATCATTCAAGTTTTAGCCCAGTTTTTATAACAGTGGCTGCTATTTCTACTCCCCAGAAATTTTCAGAGTCCAATTACGTGCAGGGTATTTGTGGCTTTACACACAGGGAATAGTTTCTGCAGGTGAGTGTTCTCAGTTTCACAACTGAAAATGGAAGAGCTGGAGAAGGACAGTGGATTTTCTTTGGTAATGAGGGAAGAAACTCAAAGGTATAGACACTAATTTCTTTAACTTACTTGCAGGTCATCAGATGGCATGACAGATGTCACGTAGGATTTTAAGAGGGAAAGCTGATTTGCCCTAGATAAAAGGTACCTCCTCCAGGCTTGGGGAAAGGGGATGTTACATGGGAGTTAAGGTGAGTTTGTAAGTGCTTTCCTGACTGGGTCAAGTGCTGTGTTTCACGGCAGGACTGGCTTTAGAGGGGTCCATGGATTTTTGTTCTGTGGGGTTCTTTAATCATGGTTGTTTGTTGCTGTTTTGTGACTTGATTAGTGGTTAACATCCACTGTAGGCAAACCAGTGACATCCCCACAGATGACTCTGACTTTCCCTGGCAATGAGTTTTCCAAGTGCTATATTGGCCACTAGGTTAGAGGTCCTTCGCTTTAAAAGAGAGATCAATAACTCATGGGTGTTAGAGGCGATGCTGTTCTTTTATAGACCAACAGAATGTTTCAAAGCTCGTTTTAAAGTGAGGCCAGGAGCCTGAGGATGCTGTGTTTTTTCTGGCTGCCAGAAGAGCCTGGTATTCTGTTACACACAGGGTCATCCAGCTACAGGAGCTATTTTTTGCGTGCATGTGTGTATGCAATGCAATTTATATGACCTCTTCTAAAATAGCATGCATGGTTCTCTTTGGGCTAGTTCATACACATACCTCTCTAGCTCAGGACTCAAAAGCCAGCCCAGTGCACTACTGTGGCTACTGACAATCGCCATCCCAGCAGCATTAGTTCTCACTCTGCAGACTAGAAGCTAATTCCAATATCCCTGAATTTCAGAGAACAACTTGCAACTGTTAATGGACATAAATGTATCTGAAGAGTGAAGATTCCCTTAAAATGGCAATTTTCAACCTCCTGGAAAAAGGATCTGAATCTTTTGATGCCTGGTTAAAAATATATATATCATCATCACACCTCCGAGTTTGGGTCGTAGAGTATTTGGGTTGAACTCAAATATCCTCTGCAACACGGAGCAAGGCATAAGTATCAACCGGCCAGCTGTGTAATGGGGGAACTAGCATCTTGCTGCCTCATAGCACGAAGTACTTCAGAAGCAAAACCCAGGAAGATGCAGGTAATGATTCAGGCTGCTTTACACTTGCTCCACTTACAGCCTTGCTGTTCCAGTGCAAAAGTAGATGTCATGCAACAGTATGTGTATAAAGTAAGTTGTTTAAGCTGGAGCTTGGCAAATGTAGTTCAGCAACTAGTGAAACTGCCAAACACAGTTCTAGGAGAATAAAAGCCTTCATGAGTTCCAGTGAAGTTTAGGTAGTAGATCTAGCTTGGTAGAGGAGGAACAAAAAATGGGGTGGGAAAGTCTGCAGTGGAAATGCTGAGACCTTTGTGGAACACTCCTGTATGATTTATAACATGTAAGAAAATTCTCATTGCTACGAGTCAGCCACCAAGCAAAACTGCACTGATTTATGTTCAGCAAGTTGTACACTCCGCTCCCTCCAGCCAAGTCAACCCAGGCAGAAAACTTGTCAGCAGGAGGGAATAATGGAGCCTTCTCCTATTTGGAATTTCAGCAACTCTGACTCTGCAGGGTGGGAGCAGACTTCTAATAGTTAATAAAGAATTATTAGAAGACTTCGAATAATTGGTTGAGAATAGAATCTGTGTGAAATATAGGAAAAATAAACCCCGAAAGCTTTGCTCAGGCACATGGTACGACTGAGGTCTTCAGTTTGGCTTCTCTGACCATTGGAGTCTTAGTGTGCTGTTATCTTCTAGTTCATGGGACAGATGCTCCTTTCCACTTCAAACAAGTGCACTTCCAGGCACAGCACAAGGGACTGTAACTTGTGTATCTAGGCCACACACTGAGGACAAGTGTTTAAGAGGAGATGGACAAGCACCAAGTGTAGAGGAGAGGATAGAAGAGATCTGGAAAAGAGCAAGATGTCCTTTCGTGAGAAGCTCCCTCCCTCCCAGTGAGAAAACCCCTGATTTTTGGGTGCTTTCTCAGGGTGAAAAGGCAGCCAGACTCCTAGCTCTGAGCCTGAGTTATGTTTAAGTTGCACACATGTTGCGTGAAGCAAGTATGTTCGTGGTCCAGCAGCAGTTTTTGTGCCTTTGCTCGGAAAGATGATACTCCTATTAAAAATGTAATGAAATGTAATTTGCCTAGCTGAAGGTTGCGTGGGTGAATGAATTCATGGACTCTTTCCATGAACAGAGGGAGGCAGAGTTACGGGAGCATGAAAGCCTTAATGCTGACACTTCATTTACAGTAGTGCTTTTGAATTCTTTCAGATGTCACTTTCGTTGCCCTCAGAAAAGACCTTGCACAAACATTAAAGCACTTTGGTTGTAGTTTGGCCACTTTTACTCATAGAAACTTACCTTTCTGTATCATTAGATCAATGATTTTGACAGACTCCTAAGAAGACCTGAGGTACTGAAAGGCTCCCTTCCCAAATACCTTTCAATCTAATGTCCTCATTTGTGTAATGTTCCAGTAGTTTGGGCAGCTGCTCAGCTTGACCTTATGGGAAGGACATTCAGATTAAGCTCAATTAGAAGAACATCCCAGCTGTAATTGTTATCTTTTTCTACTGACCTTTGTATTGACTGTTTCCTTCCTCCATTATTGAAAGGAAATTACTTGGAGCCATTTTCCAGCCTTCATCCTCTTCCTAGATGGGGGAGTGGAGAAGGTTGTGAAAAGTCAGAATATTAATATACAGAAACATTGCAAGTGTGAAAGTGTCATAATTTTAATTAGACTTTTAAATATTTGTTTTAATGTGATCAATAAGACAGCATTGATCCATGGAATGATAGAATAGTCCTGTCCCTCCATCCCTTGTCCAAAGCCCCTCTCCAGGTTTCCTGGAGCCCCTTCAGGCACTGGAGCTGCTCTAAGGTCTCCCCTTAAGGAGTCTTCTCCAGACCAACCCAGGCCTCGTCTGGACTCAACCTTCTTTTCCTTTGAGTCAGCTTTTGTATTTTTCTATGCTCAACTGATTCATTCCATGCTTGTCCTGTGTTAAGTGCACTAAGGCACCTGGAACCAACAGTACACATTTCAGTCTAAGCAGGGGTAGGGAAAACAGTCTGACCATGCTTCTGAAGCTTTCCAAAGCCTATCCCACACTAGGTGGTTCTCATTCAACAACAGGGAAATCTTTGCATTGATTCCACTGTGCACGTTTGGTGTGGAGATTTCGCTAATGGGTTTCACTAAAGACAAGCCATGTCTCACTGTCAAACATCGCTGGATGAAGCAGAGGGATGTGCACTATGTTCAGTGAGGATGACAGGTTGCAGCATGTTAGGGTGAAGCAGGCCAGACTGGTCTAACGTGTGCACTGCTATTGAAAAGAGGGATCATATGGTGCTGAAGCTGTGGGTTTTGTTTGGTTTCCTTTTGTGTGTGTGTGTGTGTGGTGGTTTCTTCTGTTCTTAGGTGCCCAATGGGAAATCAAATCAGCACCTTACGGAGGAAAGCAAACAGAGTTACTTTGATACCAAATCTGCTTCTTAAGAGATTGCTATCAGGCTTTTCAGAAATATTTAGGTTTCCTTCTGGGATCAAACTGTTGTTTTCTTTAAGAGCTGAAGCTACAAGTGGGGTGCTTTTCTGCCCGCATCACTGTGACTTACAGCCTATACTTACTTTAATAAGCGTCCTGCTGTTAGAACTTTTCTCAACTGCTCTTAGATACTATTTCCCTCCACCCCTGTCTGAATTACAACCTTGGAGAGAATGTTCTCTTTGTTCTTTCTCAATGAACCATAGAGAACCTGATATAATGGCTCAGAATTTTACTAGACAGGGCTTGTGATGGCTGAAGACATGAGAACGACATGAAGTTATAAAGCCCCAGAGCTCTATGTTATTTCACCCCATTTCAAAACAATTGGGAGGGGATTGAGATTCATTTTTGGTATCGCTGGTTCTTATCTCCTGGCACGTGCAAAACCAACAAAGAATCAAATTTACCCCATGAAAGCCAGATTTTTAAGCTGATGAGTGAGTTGCCATCTGGTTTCAGAAGCTTGGGTTGAGTTTGATGTTTTCAATGTGCCTGAACATTAATGTTTCATTTTGACTTAGACTCAGCTGTCTGCAACAGCCTTTTTCATTGCCTCTGCAAGACCAGGGGCATCACAAGGGTTTGTTCTGGGCCAGCTGAGTTGGGAAGGAGCAGGGACAAGGGCAAAGCTGCAGAAATCCATTAGAGGACAGCCTTGAGAATGCTTTCAAAAGGAAACGGGCTGTCTGAGATGCTACTGACTTCTATAACTGTTTATTACAGTGGTCTTTAAACTCTCCAGTTTCAAGAGCTTTTCTAAGCTATTACCTATATACTTTTATCTGCAGTGTATACACTGACTTAGGGGGTTACACCATGAAGTGGTCCCACAGAGCTGAACTCGGCACTAGTACAAGTCACCAGAAGGCTTATTGACAACAAACAACTTGGCATCAGTATTATTTGGCTTAGGTCTGCAGGCCTTACACTCCTTCCTCCTCTGCTGCTCCCACGGGTTGGCTCTGCTCTGCCACTAGGGTACAATGAACTGGTACCAGTAATTTTACCTTCTACTGCTTGGACTATGATGCTTTCACTAATGCTGTGACAGTGCACTCTGTGACAGTGCCACCCTGATGACAAATGACTGAAGATGTGTGATGAGAACTCAACAAATACCCTGTTTGCACAGGAGCAGCCACCACCCTTCCTAGTTAGTGATGCAAGAGTTTGGGAAACACATTTATGTATGTGGCTCCTTCAGCCTACTCTCCCTTTTCACTTACAAAAGGGAGAAAACCCCAAACCCAAACCCACAAACATTGTTTCATATGGCCCAAACAGCGTTTTCAACCAGCAAAGATGCTGAGTTGCAAGTTAACACTTGGATATCTACCTTCCCAATTAGACAGACTGATCCTTCCTAAGTTTCCAGTTCAGACTGATCCCTCCTAAGTTCACGTAGTTTAGATTCCTGGCTAGCTGTTATGAGAGCTTTGGCCAGATTAATGGGTGTTGTCCAAGAAAAGCATCTTTTTTGTTTAATGGTTATTCTAGGGCTAGGACTTAAAACGTATCTGTGTAAAACTCATAATGAAGAGTAGGCTTTGCCCCAGAAAACTCACCCTTCTTCTCTGCACACTCCCGGAGAGATTAATGACCCTTATTAAAAAACCCATAAAATATTGTTTCAACTTCGTTTATGCAATAAAGTAGATGGGAAACAAAAGTTGCTGCTTCAGCAAAAGCCTACAATTCTCGTTGCAGAGTTTGCTTTTGAAGATGCCCTTTGGTCACTGCACTGTTTCACAGGTGCTTTCCTCAGTGAAGCTACTCCCAAAGTAATTCAGAAGTATATCTGCTGTGAAACCAGCCCTTCGTGCATCAAAGACTCTGGGGAGTATATTCTACTTTACGTGGTGTCCACCGTGGCTTAAAGCAAAAGATAACTCATGCCCTAAGAATGTGGGCTGGAAAAGCATAACTGCTATTTAGAGGCTTATAAACCACTAGTTTGCAGTACAAAAGACACAGCTGGCCAGGTAAGAGCTGTACTTACAAGACAAATCCATACAAGCTCTGAGGTGGGTTGCCAATTGAGCAGAATGGGTGTCTCAGATGAGAAAGGTGTTGAAGGAGCAAAGTTGGTGCAGTGTTGTGCTCTCCTTGGCATGCTTTTGGCTGCCCCAGGGATACTGGGGGTGGCAGTAACTAACTTCTCTGTACCCCACATGAAAAGTGGCAATGCTTGGTTAGCTACCTGGGCACCCTTTTGTTATATGCATGGAAAAAGAAGCAACAATGCTTTGAAAAGTGTGTGCACACTGTCTTGGCAATGATGTCAAAGCCCTGAAGTGTATTTTCCCCTCATCTACGTCTTTGGCACCTAAATCAGTTCTTCCCCTTGAGCTTGAGCCATGCCACATGAATGGCCATTCCTAAAATATGAGGGGTACAAATCAGTTCCCCAGAATCAGCCAGGTCATTGAAAGGCTGAGAGGGACTGGCCTCCACCAGTTCTTCCGTCTTCTGAACCCAAGCCTGAAGCCTTGGTGACCAGTCTAATGTAAATTACTAGCCTCTGCCCACAGCTGGCTGACTAGGCTGGGCTTTGGCTCTGTTCTCACAAGCTGTCCTTGCTGCAGGATGCCCTTACTTTCTTTTTAGCTTTCTCTTCCTTTTTGTCTTTTGATTTTTCTTTCTCTCCTCCTTTTCCTTTTTTGTCCTTCTGATCTTTTTTCTCCAAAGCCTTCTCCATTGTGGCAGCCAGTTCTGCAGCTGGAAGAGCCGGCCAAGTATTTTCATGTGTAAAATGTGTTTTACGTGTCCTGTAGGAGGTATGAACCAGTATGTATTTTTCCTCCTTCACTTTCAGCTTTCCCATACTGGGGGAATATGATATCCAATATGTCACTTGATGGTCCCCTATGCGTTCCATAGGGGTTGACCACTATAGAGAAGCCCTTTAAGTTCTTGCTGAGGGCACTCCCACCAGCAAACTTTAGCGCAGGCGCTGACTATCCCAATCTCCCATTGGGAAAGAAGCGATTTCTCTGTCCCCAGCTGTGAGGGATAGTAAAGACCAATTCCTGAAGCCACCCAGAAGCACAGCGTTCTAATGACATACAACTTGACGTTCCCTCTGGACTTGGAACTCAGGTTATTAATTTGTCCCAGTGTTTCTAAGGCAGATTGATTTTACAGAGATGGATTTTGAGAGCTTGCCTCAAGGCATGTCTAATTTCAATATATGGCTAAAGACTGAAACTGTTCTGGTGGCTGAGAGGGTGGATAGAGATATTGTGACAAACTCTGACAGATATACGTGGATAGCCCAGCATCTTCATCCCTGCAAGCTACCAGCAGCTGATAACTGGGTACAGCGACATCAATTTCCATAACTTTGGTTCCTGGCCATTTATACTTTATTATCTGAAAAAGGCAGAGGGTGGAATTTGCTTTTCCTACCGTTCTCTTGTTCCCAGGCACCTTCCATTGTGCTCTCTTGTCCCTGAGAGGAATTCTAAGATCATTTGCTGATGAGTGTTAATCAGAAACTCTGTGGTCATTGAAGTTTATTAATGGAACACTACTATTGGCAGTACCATGAAAGACTAGAAAATGAAACATTCCCAATTGGAAGACCTGCTTCCTAGAACAGTAAGAATTCTTGTTTTCTAAGGAATGCCTTTTAACGCGTTGAAGCCTGGCCAGTGGAAGGGGACAATGACAAGGGCTGCGCTTTGCAGCCAGTGAAATTTCATTAGTGGATTTCCCCAAGCATTTCAGTATCTTACATTTAATTAAATATGGTAATTTAACCCCCAAGCACCATTCAGTCATATCTTGCGGTGATAAGCAGCGAAGCATTTCATTCCCTCAGATAGCTTAACAGATTGACTAGAGTTCAAAATAGGTTTTCAGTGTCCCAGCAGGCCTGTTGTATCCAAAAGCAACAGAGCTACTCGAATTCTATCCTTTGTTATAGCGCTGGTACTCTGCTAGAAATCCAGCCTTGATGCAGCCACCCTCTGCTCTGACTCCCTATCAAAGGGTCACTGTAATAGTTTCTGGTATCTCAGGGGTGGGTTTTTCTAAACACACTTTTGCTTGAGAAAAGCTTTTAATTTTAAGCAGCATTTTGGAGTAAATACTGGTGACAGTATAAGTACATCTATATATCATGTAAGTAAATCCAGACTCTGATTGGAATTACTTGCTTTCATGTTCTTATACAGATGGACGATACTGAAAGGGGTTATGCAGAGTTTCTGTTCTCATGAACCTGCTATAATGGGATTGAATTGTTGAACTGTCTTTATCCTTCAGCTGTTTTGTAAGATGGCAAGACAAAAATACATGTTTAGTGTTTTCAGAGCTGCAGTATTGAGCTATGGTGCAAAGTGCTGAACTAAGTGCTCATACAGGGAACAGGAAAATGGTGCTTGCAATTAGCACTGAATGGAATGCACAGTAACACAAAAAGCTGTATCTAGGAACATGCTCAGTGACTGCAGGCAGAGCTCTTGTGAGTCCAAATAACACCTGTAGAGTCTCTTTCCTGGATGCTTTGGCATCATATATGTAGTCTGAGATGCCAAGTAGTTTTGGTGAAATCATACCATCCCTGGTAGTGTTCAAGGCCAGGTTGGACACAGGGGCTTGGAGCAACCTGCTCTAGTGGAAGGTGTCCCTGCCCGTGGCAGGGATTGGAGCTGGATGAGCTTTAAGGTACCTTCCAACCCAAATCATAGAAGATCATGCAGCTGGCAATGCCGACAGCACGTGGAGCCT
Source organism: Nestor notabilis (assembly GCF_000696875.1). Classification (NCBI taxonomy): domain Eukaryota; kingdom Metazoa; phylum Chordata; class Aves; order Psittaciformes; family Psittacidae; genus Nestor; species Nestor notabilis. Next base: position 51,142 of record NW_009915620.1, on the reverse strand, counting down.
GACTTCTCTGAGGTGCCTCTCTGCTTCCCAGAAGAGATGACAGAGCAAATATGATTTTTCCTTTTCTGTGTCAGATACACCTTCTCTATGCTCTTTTGGTGCAGCTTCTCCATGTCTGCTTTGACCCCTGCTCTCAGCAGCTCCATAATCGCAGAGGCCTGGGAGCTGGGGTAAAGCTGGGTGTGTATCTAAACTTGAATGACTTGTACTCTTCTATGCAGAGCAATTTTCCCTCTGGCTATAAGAAGATGCCTGAAGAATCTGACAAAAGAGCAGGAAAGAAAGGGAAGGGCAAGCAAGCGTTAGTTTGAGATACTAAGCAATTGGCCCACATTGTAATACAGGGTTTTTTCTCCCCTGAAGAAAACTTCATAGTGGAAATAAAAGCAGATGTCTTCCTAAATTATTTTAGACTGTCCTTTTCTTTGCGAGGTTGCCTCTTTTTGAAATGGTTCTGAAAGCCCTTATAAAACTCTTACCATTGAGGAAGAGCATGTGCTTCAGGAAGAGCAGAGGAAGTTTAGCCTCCCCCCAGCCCCTGATGTAGGACTCCTGTTGAGGGATGACTCTTCCCCAGTAGCATTTTCTTTCAGGGCTGAAAAGATGTTTTCCTCTAAACTGAAAAGCCACAGAAGTCAAATTGGCTTTTCTATTCATGCATCGGTTCAAGCGTGTTGCTAAACTTCTGCAGTGCCAAAGTGTGTGAATATTGCAGCGTTTGACTGCATGGTGGTGTTGTACTGACCCTACCTGGGAACAGTCGGGGTTGCTAATATTAACTATCTTCTGGGGATCTCTTCCACTGCCATTTAGTGATTACAGGGGTTCATGGGGATCTTCAGCTGTTGGTAGTGATGAATACTAATTACAGAGTAGTATTGCACAGAGTGCCAAGCCAGTGTTTTACCTCCCCCTGCTTCTCTCGATGCTGCTGCATCCGATGCTGTGATTACCGTGATGTGGCAGTGCAGTCGAATGCACAACCAAACTCTTTATAAGCATCTCTTTTCCTACTAAGTTGTTTAAGACTGGAAATGAGGGGGAGCTGGAAGAGGGGGATTGTGCCTGCTAAATGACAACTCTCTTGACTTGTTTTCATGGTGATGAGACTTAATGAACTACAGGAAGAGATCATAATTTTGTTGGCGGCAGGATAAGGGCAAAGCTAAAAGTTGTCACATCTGCTGGTTGTCTTTGGAGCAAAACATGAAAACCCACTAGGGACAGACATCTGGAACAGATGCGGGAGCCTACACTGATGTCTCAGAACCTTGAATTTCTCTTGAAGAGTGTGTAGAGAGAAGCTTCTCTTCAGTCAAGAGAGAGTATGTATTTTCCTGACTAAACCACCAAGTACTTTGCGTGGGGATCTCTTTGGCATCCCTTTTGGAGAGGTATTTGTAAAACACCATGGAAGCACTTTGTGCAGGAGGCCAGCTTCATTACAAAGTCAAGTAAGGTCAGAGTTGTCAAAGGATAAAGAAATATAGAATGTATAATAACGCAGCAATGGTTCGTGAAGTGATTAATTTGTATTTTATTTTCCCCAAAGTGTCTTTATGAAGCCTTATAAAATGCTCACTTCTTCAATACAGTTCAGGCTGGATTTTTCCTGGAGTTTAACCGAGGAGTAACCAACCCATTCACAGAAGCTAATATATACAAGAGGTGAAATCTCGTCTCCCCTGAAGTCAAGGACAAAACTCCCATTAACTTCAATGGGGCCAGGATTTCATTTCCTATGTTGCCCAGTAGACCAGTGTGGAACAAACCCAGTTGCCTTAGGGATTTTTAACATGCAGCTGACTCAGTTGAACACAAAATGTTTTCCTTGTCTGACATTCAGGTAAAATCATGGTGGTACTGAACTTCCTTTTGCCAATTGTATTCTGGGTGTCTGTTAAGGTGACGTGACAGACATTCTGCTGTTGGTTGTGCTGGCTAAAAAGGGATTAAAAAGAGAAAACCCTTGAAAAGGAGGTAATTGCTAATGAAAATGTGTCAGGGAAATAGGTGTGGGTTATTTTCTCCTGGGTATTTTTCATTTCTGCAGGGAAGACGGGCAGTAAAACAATCTCTCCAGACTTCGGGCTTCCTTTACTAGATTTCTTATGCAAAGAGAAAGCAGATGCCCAAGAAAGATGGCAAAACAGCTGAAGGTGGGAATTGAAAGCTGGGAGCAGGACGGGAGGAATTTTATTTCCCCAGCATCTCCCTCCCTATCCAGTTTTGCTCAGTGTAAGTTCTTTCACCATTTTCTGAGCTGTGTTTATACTTGTTGGTAGCAGGTCTAATTAGCATCACGTTCCCTAAAGGCAACAAGCCATACTTGCTGGGTGGCTCCCCTACTGCTCAGAGCAGCCAACAAAGCCTTGTTGACTCTGGCATGTGTTTCTACTTTAGAAGCTGAAAACATAACCAAGGGGTCTCCTTCACTCTGTTTGGGACTGAACAACAGAGAGGCTTAGAGGCTAGCAGGGTTGACCTTAGCATGCTCTGAACTTGGCTAAAACTAGGAGCATGCCCTGAGCTCACTTTTAGTAAGGCACAGAGAGCTGTTTGTATCTCTTTTCTTGCCTATTTTTGCGAGCAAAGCAACTGATGGTGAGAGTATCCTGCTTTATGCTGGCTAGTCTGCATTTACATCTCCTTAAACCACACAAAGACTGCTTGTATGCCCCAGAGTTTTCCCTGTGATTCCAGGAAGGACTGAATCCAAAATGCTGTTTTACCATGCCTGCGTTAGATCATCAGTGGCAGGCAGCTGATGGACACAACAGTGTCTCTCAACAGGGGAGCTTGAAGGACCACAGAGGTCGGGAAGCCCACAAATAGCCACCACATCTGGTTCCCTCAGGCGTACTAGAGACTGTTGTTATGAAAACTTGTTACTTAGACCTACTTGGTGACAATGTTTTCCCCAGTCCCATCAACCTTCTTCATTAAAGGGGTGACAGTACCTCTTCTGGAGTATTCTGAGAAAGAATAGCCATTGAACCTCCTGCGTCTTCAGCAGGGTAGTTGGGGAACCTGCCCACAATATGCCTGTGTGAGAAACACAAGTGAGAAAGGAATTAAGAGCTGTACTTTTCCATCTCGGTGGCCAAGCAGTTACCTGGTGGGGACCATACCCTCCTGTTCAAACACACACTGCGAGCTGCTGCTTGTGACAGTGGCCTTCTGGCCAGGAAATTAATTGAAACTATTACAAACCCATGTCCCTTGTTCTGTGGCCCATCAAACACTGAGAGTTTCTTAGGACTGCACGTCACTTTATAGCAGAGCCTTAGCTTAAAGTGTTCCTGTTTATAGCTCTACTCTCTGCTTTCAACATCCGGCTTTAAAAAAACCCCATGAATTTTATTTACATTGGGTTTTAATCTACAAATTCCAAATCGTATTCCCATGGGATGATCTCCATCCTCCACAATTCCAATACACTTGCATGATTTGGCGAGGGGGGCAATGAGTGACTTTGTGGTAAGGCTTCAAGAAGGCATGGATAAACGTAGGGTGCTTCCAGACCTTTCAGAAAGAGACTAAAAGATACAAGCAATAATTGCAGTTCAAAGGCCATTTACATTGATAAGACTCTTGAACCTTTTTCACTTCAGCAGCTTTTTGGATCTCATAAGGAAGATTTTCTGTTTGTTTGGCAATACCATATTTATGGTGTTCCCAAACCACATTCTGTTCCAATGACACCTGAGAAAAACCCTCCTCCTACTTTCAAAGAGGATGGTAACGCTTCCTCTGAACTTCCCTGGAGAAGAAAACAGCTCAGAAAGGTCAATGTGATTCATAAAAATTGCTTTCTTTTCCCCTTTCTTAAACAACTGGTACCTTCAGGGACTTTCCCAACCTGCTGTGGGGCAGTAGACTCAATTTTAAATGAAGATCCTTGGAACAGAGCATCTGTTATGTTTCCACAGCACCACGTGCAGGGTTTAGACCCCTTGCTACTATTAATGGAACGCCAATTAGGGAAGAGTAAACAGGAGGCTGGCTGTGCTTGTAACTGAACATGCAACTGACCTGCATGATCAACAAGGGCTGGTTCTATACGCAAACAGATGCAAACTTTGGTCACTGCATCCCCAGAAACCAGCCTGCGTGAACAAAGGGCTCTTAATGTCACTGTGTTTTCTATTCTTACTACTTTTGTTAATCTACTAAGAATGGGATTTTGGCCTCAAACCCGGCATCATCCAGTTTACTTGGGCCAGGGTTCGTTTTTTACAAGCAGACAGAAAATAGCTTTGTTTTCTGTTAAATGCAGTCTTGTTTTAAACGCTGCTGCAGGCCTGGCTTGCAGTAGCACATTGCTCAAAATCTGCTCTGAAGGCTGTTGCTACTTCACTAATGCCAGCTGGGAGGAAGGAAAGGCAATATTCACTGCGGGTGAAGAAGCATTTTGGAGTCCGTTGCCCACTGAATGTGGTATCAGTGCCAGCTTGCAGCATTTACTAGTGCTACATTTGGTATTTTTATTGGCTTTTTCACTTCTAAATCATTTACAGCTCTTGGGGACAGAAGTCTTTCCCCTTTGGCTACGTATGGTGAGTGTGTATCTGAGTGTTAGAGAATTCAGTAGGATTTTGGATATTTGGAAGTGGGTTCCAGGTCCTAATCTGGATTTTCTGCTGAGCTCTGAGGCAGAAGCTCTTCCTTGTGCGGGTGCTGAGGCGCTGGCACAGGGTGCCCAGAGAAGCTGTGGCTGCCCCATCCCTGGCAGTGTTCAAGGCCAGGTTGGACACAGGGGCTTGGAGCAACCTGCTCTAGTGGAAGGTGTCCCTGCCTGTGGCAGGGGTTGGAGCTGGGTGAGCTTTAAGGTCCCTTCAAGGCAAAACCAGTTGGGGATTCTATGCCTGGGTCATCAGTCGAGGGCAATGCAGAATCTGAGTTCCTACGGTCATCAGTGACCCTGGGAGGAGATAAAAACCCACAGATTTCAGCGGTAGTTTTCTTTTGGGACATCTGTTTAGTTTTTCTGGACTTCATCGTTCCCTGTGAACTGTTGTTCAGTAGATCAATTGCTGTCCAGTTGTCAGGGAGCAGTATTCTTAGGTCTCATTTCCCTCTCTGACCTCTTGTGGGTTTTCCTTTCTCTTCTAGGTTTAAACAACTGCAACTGCAACCTTGTAATGCCTGGAAAGCACGCACATACATGGCCCTCGTAGACAAATTCCTCTCTTTATGCTCGCCTCTGAGTTCAGAGGTTAAACCAGGGATTCATTTGGCCTGTAAATCTGCACAGAAAAATGCAGTCATTGATCTTCCTGGTCAAAGGTTCATTTTGAAATGTAATGAATCTCAATTTTCACTCTCCGTTCACTTTTTGGCAGCATTCGACTCGGAGCCATCACAATGGGTTGTCTCATGCATTTGTCATGAGATGCTAATTTGGATTCAACAAAGCTATTTTGTATGAGCTTGTTTTCTAGTTGCTGAGAATGACGAAACATCAGGGTGTAGTCCAAGAACTGCCAAGGCTCATCCTGTATCTTTGTTCCATCAGCTAAGCTACACATCTTCTAGGGCTCAAGAGAGTCCCACCAGGCATATCCCACAGCGAACAGCTGTAGAATTAGGGGGATCTCCCAATTATGTAGGATGATTTTGAGCTCGCTTTGCAACAATAATAGTTCAGATAACTTTAAACTGCCCTCCCTTTTTGAAACTTCCTAGAAACAATGAAGTATTCATGATTAGAGTCAGTTCTACGGCAACAATACTGGAAGAAAATGAATCAGATGGTGTAAGAACTTGCTCCAAAATGGACCCTAGCATGCTCTTTTGTTTTGCTGGAAGTGTAGATGAGAGATTTCTGTTGGTAAATCCTCTTTGGTTCCACCTATGCAGCACTTGTGGCACAACTCAACCTATAAGCCAAGACTTGGAGAAGGTGGAGCTGCAGAGGTTCCCATAGTCAGCAACTAGCTTGAAACTTGAAGTGGGGAGTAGAAGAGCATTACACCTGCACCTGCATTTTCTGGTGACTCCAAAGGTTGAGTCAACTGCAGTCACTGCAGGGCTTTAGCTCCCTGGAGATATGTGAATTTCAGCCTGTGTTGTTATTTAGATCTCCCTCTCGGTTGAGTGAATCCAAACCACCTCACTACTTGGTCTTTGATTTTCAGTACTTACAGTACCCTGACACTTTCTTTGCGCATCAATCACTGGATGTGACAGATCATCCCGAGTTCACACCCCCTGATGCTTTCTCTGCACGGCACTGAAGGTGGAGTGCTGTCAAACTGAACTTGTGGTCAGGGAAGTCTGGCTGCATGGTGATGGGGAGAGGAGGATGCAAAAAGCTTATGCTCCTGATAAGAGTATTGGAGCGTGTAATGTATTTGAGGGATGTGGTACATGTCAGAAACACCTAGTTCTGAGGCAAGCCAAACTCACTGAATCTGTTACTTATTATTGTCTCAACATTTGCAGGGGGGAAAATGGTCCAATTGTGCTTTTCCAGCATGTCATAAAAACGTGTAAGTGCCAGACCTGGAAGAAGCAACTCCTATTTTCAATGCGATCGCTTCAGTGGGAGTGCTGACACTGTGCTGGGGACTGCAAGCGAAAGCAGAAGCAAATCCTATTGGATTTCGGATGGAGGATGCAGTTCTAGTAAGACTGTTCACCTAAACGAACAAATGAAATTTGGGAGCAATCCCCAGCACAAACAGGTTGGGGGGAGAGACCTGTATTTGGGACCTTTGTTTGCACTGCTTCAAATCACAGTGATGTGTGCCAGATTCAGGACAGGCAAAATACCCTTCTTTGGGTCAGAGCCACTGCTTTAACAGAATCACTAAAAGTTTCTGTTCTGAGGAGGACACTGCTGAAGAAGGGACCTTTAGAAGCTGGCATGTGAGGAATCCGTTACTTTTCTGGGAAGCAGTGAAATCCTGTCAACAGGAGCAAAGCATCCTGTTGACAGGATAGGTTTGGTCAACAGCTGGAATGAATGGCAGCCCTAAATCTGAATCAAACCAGCTCAACTAGAAGAGTAAGGGGATGAAGAAAGATGGAGGAGTGAAAAGAGGCAAACTTCCACTCCCAGCTAAAAAGAGAAGGGTCTGATGAGGTTTTTGTGCTGTTTCTTGAGTTAAATTCTGGTTCATTGTTACTGCTCTCCCCTCTTTGAAACTTTTTCCTCTTATAATAACTTAGACCTGTCAAATATAACTAAAAAGGAATGATCATCTCTGGTCTGCAATGCAAACCCTTCTGTCTCCAGTGGTGTAGCACAGAGCTCTGGCTCTTCTGGGCTCAACTCCTGGTTTAGCACACAACCTGCATAAACATCCATGTTTTAACTAGATTAGAACGATTCTTCAGCATCTCCAAATCACCACCAGGCTTGGCAGGAGTCACTGTAATTGGCAGCCTCTGCTGAAGTCCTGCTCAACCCTGAATGCTGTGGCACCTCCATTCTGACCTATCAAATGATTTCCTTGCCTGGAGGTAACCCCACGCTGTGCTTTGCCCATCTGCTGCTCACTCCCCTCCTTGTTCCAGGAGCATCACTGTTGGTTTTTGCTGAAGTGTTTTCTCTCTGTTCCACATTGCTCAGGGATGGTTATACTTAAGGCTAAATATTGCTCTTGATTTATGAGAACACACCACTGATTTAAACATTTTGTCTGGTAACAGACTCAACAAGTTACTACCTACTCTGTCCTCTGGCATGATTTTACATGTGTTATTCTTTCTTTCTGGCTGTGGCTTCTCAAGCTAATTGCATAAAAGGCCTTGTCAGGAGAAATAAAAAATTGCTCTTTGGAGGAAAAAAAGAGCATTTAACTCTTTTCAGGGTAAGAAAGGACGTGGGCTGTGTGCAGAAGATAGGGATGAATGAGGGCTGTATGCAGAGAGACAGCCGTGTTCTGCACAGAACAGGGACAAAACCAAAGGGTGGGGGAATCCTTTAAAGGAATAAACCTCTTGTTATTTTGTAGTTCTTCCTTGTTTCTGTGATCTTACCTGACATGGGCTCTCTTAAATAGCAGTGTTAGTTTGAGGTGTCTTCGCTGCAGCATTTTCTTCCCTTTTTTTACGTGTGTTTTAGCTCTTTGACAAACCACTTCCACGAGAAACCACCTTCTCAATACAGAATTACTTATAAACAAGATTAATTTCTGCAGGCTTCTTGTCATCTTTAATGCCTTTGGACAGAGACATATTCCAAGTGATGTTTTATCTAAGGTCCTGATCCTCCAAGCGTTTACTTATACGTGTGATTGTTCTGTATGGAAGTAATTCAGTGGAGTGTCTTGCAGGGAGAAGTGTTCGGAGGTTTGGAAACTTTATTGTTCTGCACAAATATTCAGCTTTAAAAATTTAAGATCAAATGTTGTGAGGCCAAAAACGTGCAAGGAGAAACACTCCCATGGAGGAATGAGCGCGAAAGGTTTGTGGGGAAAGGTGATAGCCTTTATTACAGTAACTATAATAATTAGATGCTCTTTCGGGTCCTCAATGCCTGCCTTAGATCTGAAATGATAGAAGTGAGCTTCAAAGCCAAGTAACAGTTGGGAACAGTTGTTGGAGAGGACAGACCTAAATGTGGGCTGTGGTTAATTCTCTCTGATAGTTTTATTACACGCAGTATTATTGGCCAGGAAAGGTAGACCTTTGGCTGACCCAGTACAGTTGTTCTTAAGCTTCTTGAGTTCTTACAGTGAAATAGTCTGTTGTGCTTTGTCATGAAGCTGCTTTACCTTTTCAAAGATCCTCCTGGTCTCTTAAGGATAGCAATAGGTAATTAGTGTACTGGGAAAAGAAAAAGGGAATCACTGTTTTCCCCTTCAGGCAGCCGTGGGTCTGAGCCTCCTCTGCCAGGACTCCTGGCTCTCCTGCTTCCTGCTGTAAAATCCAGAGGGTGCAAAGGAAGGAAAAGAATTTCTTGATCTATTGTTACTTTGCAACTCTGACAGATTATTCCCTGTTTAAAACAGCAATAGGTTTTTCTTCTTGAAAAGAATGGGAGATGTGGGAAGGCAGCCCTGCAAATCACTGCTAAACTGTTGAATGACAACAAGAGGCAATATGGGCATGAATAATGCCAAGGAGAAACCAAATGATTTATTGTTCCAATATTGGCTTAAATTGAAATAAAAAAAAGGAAAAATCAACACAAACCCTTGGCAACATTAACACTCACACAACGTTCTGGTGCTCTGATTTTACATGTCCCTCCCTACCCTCAAAAACTATTGCCAAAAGCTTTCTCAGAGCTCAAACCTGAATCAGCTCAGCACTGGGAGAAATGGCTTTCTGAACTCCTTTACAAGAGCTACCAACATCCAGCCCATGCCGAAAGCTTAGGCAAACCTGGAGAAAACAAACACTCAGTTTTCCACGGTATGGAAATGAAAATAAGATTAAAGAGACTGGAAAGCAGATTCCTATAAGGTTACTTAGTGGTTTTTGGCTTGACTCCTGCCATGCAGAACAGGTTTGGGCAGAGCTGCTGCTAAGGCTGGTGTGAGGCTCTCTGCAGTCACAGTGAAAGCATCTCCTGGCAGACTTGAGGACACTTGGATCTTCCATCCCTGCTCTTGGAGGGAAAGGTTTCTGAACTAAGAGCAGGGCACGTCATGGTGTCACACAACAGTCTCAAGTAGCTGTTGGCCTCATTAGTGAGGAATTCATCAAACTGACTGTACGTGCTTGTGTTGGGGTAAAACCCGTGCTTACCAGAAACAGACCTGGGAAAACCAGAAATCCTGCTCGTTTGCTTCCCTGGAAGCTACAGAGAAGATGTGACATCGAGCACTGCACCCATGCTTTGCTTCCCAGGTTAATGCCTCTTTTCCTGCCTTTCCTTCTCTTTTGGCCTGGTCTATCAGCCCATGTTTACCAGAGCTGTGAAGCAGACCAGCCTCCTCAAGGGGCTGCCTCAAGAGGTGAAAGGTTGCTCCCCCTCTTTCATTGTCAGGCTGTCTCCAGGCTTATTTCCAGTGTCAGCTTCCTGTTGACTGTCTACAGCCTTTAGAGGAATTCATTCAGCTGTAAGGACAGTGGGTTGAGCAATCCTTCCTGCAGAGGAAGAACTCCCCTCAGGGGCCAGCACCACGCCTGGGGGACTTGGCTGATGGAGTACTGAGTATTCTGGAGCTCACAACTCCCATTAAACACTCATTTGTTTTGATTTTCTTGTATCTTTCCATTCTCGTTAGAGCAAGGTCAGAAATACAGAAGCTGGCTCAAAGAAACGTCAGGTCGAGTTCTCCTTGTGTTTACTGAATTCCTTACCTCTGGTCAGCTTATCCTGCCTTCATAGAATACCGACTCCTGACTCAAATTGGCAGTGTTTCCTCCGCTTAGTATTAGACTTAAGAGACTGAAACAATTATGGCCAGTTTTAAGCAAGATTACTTCAGCTCAGACTAGAGGCTTTGTGAGAACAGTTTTCCTGCAGAGTCAGCCAGAAGGAATCAACAGTACTTTATTAACACAAGATGAATTCTGTAAAGAGGAAAATAAAGCCTGCGATTTCTGTAGCAAGGCCAGCCAAAAGAAATAACTTGCCCTCCAACATCACAAGTTTCTTTGGGGTTTGGAATGGAGTAGAGAGAGCATTTTGTCCTGTGGGATTTGTTTATGAGAAACGCGAGCAATTGCTTTTGCTTCTTAGAAGTCAAGGTGTTAGCTGAACAAAGCGCGCCTCTGCACGGGAAAGAAGGCTGGGAAACGGGGCATGGCTGCTTGAAGTGGTTTTGCCCTGGCCCATCACTTGAACCTTGAAGATAAAGCTTTGGGGAGGGTTGAGAAACGGTGCCCTGGGCAGGTTGAGCACCTGGAGAAGTCTCACCTGCACCCAGGCCCCGTGTCAGCTCTCTCAGGGCTTTGCTCGTGCCATATTCCTTCTGCCACCGCCTGACTGTGAAAGGTACTTGAAGTATTTCAAGGGTGTCAGCAGCGCATTAAGAACTCTCTGAAATGACTTGGCTCTCCCTGAACCTATGTGCTGGATGGGTAGCTGTGTGCATGCATAATAAATTCAATGCACTTGGGGCATGCCAAACTCCTTGCATGTGCTATGCAGTCTTTGCACCCTCTATGTCTGTCAGGAAAACTGGGGATAAGAGCCTGAAAACGAACAAAGAAGCTTCGTGCTTTGATCCACCCTTATTGAAATACTAGGATAAATATGGCATGTAAGAGTAATACATAATGTTTTCTGTCAGTGGCTAAATCAACCCGGTCTACCTGATGCAAGAGTGGTAAAATGATGTGATTTTTATCTGATTTATAACCGCTTGTATCATTTCACAGTGTGAGAAAGATGGGTAAATCGGAGGTGATACTGAAGGTGGCACCAGACACATTTCAGTATCTACAACTCTAAATCTGGTATCAACGCAGCAATACAGTCTAGTCTGGCATAAGTCTAACCTGCCTTGTTTTTTGCCTCCCTGGATGGAAAATGATCTGTATGTGCATACTGTCCTCTTCAACCCCTATATCATGGTTGTCCCATTCATGGATCACTGTGCCTCCGACCTGCTGCCTGGCCATGACTTGACTTTAAGCATTTGTAAAGGACAATGTGTAATCAGCATCTGACAGACATCACACTACTGCCTGGGAGGGTGGCTTGATACTTCATTTAAGACCAATACTGTAGTGCTGGGCTGATGGCGCTGCTCGGAGCACTTCCTTGGAAAGCACTTGTGGTGCAGAAGGAAAACTGCAGTGGGGAATAAGAGACTGAAAATGGCACATAGTGTGTTCCTAAGCTGTAAAGAAGACAACCAGATACCCTGCTGGCTTTTGCTGCTGCTGATGTTCTTGTCCACTCCAAGAGATAGCGTTCGCTGTCGTTTGCACGAGAGCCTAAATGAACAATTCCAGGATAAATCTGTGGCAATTTCATGCATATGAAAGCAGTCACAGCGCTTGAGTTTTCAATGTTCATCCCAAGTGGCTTGTGCGGCCTTATCTGAATGAATCACAATCAGGTGTAAAACAGTGTAAAACCAGGAAAAATGGGATTGATATGGGAGAATATTGTAGAGAATCTGTACGTAAAGTTAAATGCTTACAGACTCCTGTTCCATGCTTATCACCAAATAGCTCAGTAGAAAGAAGAATAGATTAGAATCTCTGCTTTGGTGATTTAAAAAGGTGTGAGGAAAAAAAATAGGAAAATTATGGATAATCTTGGAGCCTGATACAGAATTGAATACCTTCTGTAGGGCTCTGGCAGTGCCCAAGTGACTGAATTCTTCTGCACATCCTACACAGTGGGATGCACTCAAATTTAATCAGTTACAAGCACAAAATGGAGCTTTTTTATTACTATTGCTCGTTTACATGATGGTTTAATAATGTGCTTTTTAAGCATCTCTTTGGTAGGTAGGGCCTACAGGCATAGGGATGTCCTCTGGGAATCTGGAGCTGGACTTGCAGCCCGTACTCTTGGTAGAAACAGAGTGCCTGAATATCAGTAACTTCCTTCTACCAAAGTGGTGTAAGAGGTAAGGTGATGTGGGAAGTGCAGTTTGAAGGGGGAGGCTTGAAGGGCAGGTTTACTCATTTGCTACATCCTACGCTTCTTTTGTATATGTTTTTTCAGTACTGAAGATTTCAGTGCACTGTTTCACAGGCCTGTGTAGAGAATCAGTTGTCTGGAATGGCCTTACTGGAGGATAGCAGAGCTCCCTCAGGCAAAGAATGTAAAGATTAGGTTTTGACAGGAATGAAATACAGGCACATACGTGGGAGAGGCTACAATCAGCTGCTCCCACCTTCACTCCCACTAGTTCCCAGGCCTCCTGCAACTGCAAACCTTGCAATACATGAAGAAGAAACCCATGATTATACATGATTTCCCAGAGGAGGATGAAGGTGAAATGATATTTTGGGCATAGCATTACCCCCTCTGCAGCAGCTCAGAGGGCTGAACCAATGATGGGAAGCACATGTATGCAATACAAAAGATGGCAGAGCTCCGGCTCTGGAATTTGCTCCCTTGGAGCAATTGTATTTTAACTTGGAATACTTTGAGGACTCCTGCAGCTACTCAGAGCACAGCCTTTAACTTCCAGCCACGCTTTAAACAAGTATCTTCAAAATTGGTTGCTGGATTAGAAGACTTTCCAGAAAAATCTGTGGGAAACAGCCAGTCTCCCTGTGTGATGGGGAGCACGAAACAAGAGAGTAAACTTCCTTTCCAACCACCAGCGGATTACTGAGCCAGTGAGATGTTCTGAGAGAGGGGGGAGTATTTGAAGAGGTTTTAGTTAAGGGTAGTGCAGTTTCCTGGATTAGGTAAAAATCTCACTAAATATCCTGAACCAGCTCTTTCATGGTTCTACACTTTTTGCCCAAGTCAAACACCACAGTATTTGGTATGGGGTCTTACTGCATACTACTATGTTGATGTAGTCATTTTGTACAAGTAGAGCTGAGGGAGAAATAGCAGCCCCCCTAATGTACACTGTTAAATGTCTCTTATACAGCCCAGGATGGGCTCTTGCCTAAGCCCTAAGGATGCCTGACACAGCAGACAAAACACATCTCGTTTGTGGTGCTAACAGCCGGGTGTGAGTAAAGCGATGTCGTAGAAGTAGTTCTGATTTCTGTTGTATCTGCACCATGACTTCAAAGGCCTGGACTCTGACCTGGGTAATAAAAACAACCTGTCTGATGGAGTCCGACTTGTCTCCCCCCCGTGCTGAAATTCTCAGTAAAACTGAAACACATTGGAAGGAATGGATGAGACTCAGGTTTCAGGTAAGACCTTGTTCTGCCCACAGAACTGCTGCCTTCCAGCTGTGTCAGCGTGTAGCCGAGACTCAATCCAAGTACAGGATTTGGTCGGATGAACTTTAAGGCTAACTTTGTATTGGGAAGAGTTTGCCTAGATGCTTACCAAGCCATGCAGCACACTGCCCCCCTCACAGAGCTCGTCTGGTGCTCTCAAGGGGAATAATCAGCTCAAAGGAAAACAAAAGTCTTGCCTCATGTGCCCTTGGCGTGCTTGCCAAGCCTGGGATTGAGCCTGTTCTGCTCTCACCTGGAGCCCGTACCAGTTAGCTCCCTGGGAAGATCTAGAGGCTGATGGGATAACCTGCTTCTGCTGCCTGTGTCCTTCTGCCTCCTTGACTGCCTGTCACTTCTGCTTAACCCTGCTGCAACTTGGTTTATGCCCCAACCTGAAGGGCACAAGCTCATTTGATTTAAATGCCTCTGGATGTTTTATTAACCACCCAAGGATCTACTTTCCCTGAAGCTGTGCTCTCAGTCTTAGTGGTACCTTATGGCAGCTGAATTTGAGTCTAATTGCGTATTTGATGGTTGACTCAAAAAGAAATGAGCCTGTTTCATCCACATTGAGGGAGGGCAAGGAGACTGGATGGGAAAAGCTCTTAGAGGTGTGCTAGATGTTAGACCAATTCCCAGTGTAAGCCTGGATTTTCTGTGCTGGATGAGGCAAGTCTCTGGGTGTGGAATTCACTTGGAATTCAGCACTTAAGTAACTCATCAACAGCTTGTTACAGGTGTTGGCATACTGAAGCCACCATGCCCTGAACCAGCCTTATATTCCACCAGCCATTCTGCTGCTATGGTCCCTAGTATGTAAACCCTGAAAACCCCATGTGAAACAACTCTACTTCGGAATGAAATCTATCTTCTCTTCTGAGAAAGAACAGCAGGCTGTCATTCCCAGCTGCCTGCATGCCTCCATCCTCTCCATACTCAAACACGACTTCCTTACAACCCAGTCTTTTTCCACATATCCACCTGAGCCTGCTTGCTGCCATACGCATTCGGGTAGTGCTCTTTTTTCTTTGCCTTGGACACACTTCATATTTTCCATCAGTTTTTGGTTCTAACTGACCCTATTTTTTCCTCCCCCCAGTTCTATGCCTCTTTCATCCCTCCATTTCCAATTCAGCCTCTCCAGCTCCTTGTGACCGTTTCTGCTACCCCTTTGCTCTGCTTGTGTCAGTCCACGTCTCCTTTCTTCTTTGCATTCTGCAGAGCCAAGGATGAAAATGTCTTTTTTACCTCCTTTGCTTGCTTCTCCAAAGAGATCATTCTGTGGAGCAAGGGCTGTAGCCTGGGAGCCACTGCTCTGTGCCTCTTGTTCATTTTTATTCTCCTTCTAAGCTTTTCCTTAGTCTTTCTCTTCCCAGAATATCCCTCAAACACCCCCCAGCCACTGGCTTGTCACTGCCTTTCTGTCCTTCTACCAGGCGCCAGTGGGACTCCTGATCCTTTTCTTCTCTGCCTGTTTCTTGTTCCTGTATTCCAGCAGATCTTCATTCACTTTGCTTGTTGGAAGTGGGGAAAACTGGTTCTTCTACCTGCTCTTGTATTAACTTGATAAGGAGAATATACCTCTCCCTGTCACAGTGGAGTGAAAAAAATAGCTGGGCTGGGTCTCTTCCTCTTTGCCATGGGATTCATTCCCTTCTTTCTTTCTTATTGATTAGGACTATGCTATGCTGATCAAACCAAGAATAGATCCGAAGGCAGAGCAGGCCCCTCTGGGCCAAGCACAGTAGGTATCTAGCTGGATTACTGGAACAGAAACCAGCTCTGAGGTGGAAATCAGACCCTAACTACCAGTGTTAAATACCCTACTTGTCTGTTTCTGCCTGTGTTGGGACTCTGCTTGAGATAGGGATGAGCAAAGTGCAGTGTGGGAGAGCTGGAAGAGAACACATCCATGGAACAGGGCACACGGCTGGGGCATCTGCCAGGGAAAGGCCAGTCTGTTCTTTAAGATGTGCAGAGCTTATTGCTGCTGGCAAGTGAGAGTCCTGGAATGTAACTGCTGTTTGTGGCTCTGTGAGTATCTATGACAACAAACAAATCTCAGCTTTGGGAAGTGTCCCTGAGAATGATCGGGGGGGGTTTGTTGCATTATGTTGGTAACACTCAGCATTTTCAGACCCTTAATCCCTAAGTATTACTATAGATGGGTATGAGTACTTGAGGAAAAAGAACTAATTAGTTACAAGATTGTTTTTCCTTGTTTGCGAATGGGACCAACTCAGACTAATGCTATTTGCTTTAGCTGATTCCAGGCTTCTAGACATAAAAAGGAGTGAGTATTTTTGGGAGCTCTAATGCTAAGCAGGAGGCTTAGGCTCAAGGCCAAGGGACTGTGGGTATCCGTGGGTCACTTTCAGCCACATGAAGAAGGCAGAAGAGGGAATCTAACCTCTATTTGTTGTACCAGTGTTGCTCCTGCAGTGCTGCAAATCAAAAAGTAGGAAGCCAATGAAGCCAGGAATTCATCCTGCAGGATAATGCTCAGGATGGGCATGCCTGCAAGAGCAGGGCTGCGGCTGCCAGCACGATAGGACAGAGGAACTTGCCCTTGTACTAAGATTGAGGTTTTGGTCCTCTGATTTCTTCTTGCGGAGCAGCAGCTGTACCCCCAAATACGTGTGCTGAGGTTTAGTGCTTTGGCCTTAATTGCTGCATCCATTTACTCCCATGTCCCATACTGTTCTCTTGTGAGTGAGGGAGGGAGAATAAAGAGGTGTGTGGAGAACTCCACCTATGACTGGCTCCACATCACGCTGCCTAATGTGCTGGAACTGGGCCTGTGATGGGGAGGCTGTGGATCCCTCTGAAATACCTGGAAAAGTTATGCCCCAAAAGAGGGACTTGGAAAGCCCAGTCACTGGCAGCACAGGGGGGAAGGTTGTGCAAGACCTGCTTCCTCTCATCTTTTGCTGGCTTTTCTGAGGCTTCCTGGGCATGTGTCTCAAGTATGTGACTGCTCTCATCCCTCTTGTATTCTAAGCTCTGATGAGTAACCTCATCTGGGTTCTTCTCTTGGTGAGCAGCTGTGCGCTGCGGTGCACTGGGCAGCAACTGACAGCACCAGAACAGCTGGAGTCATTTCCCACTTCTGGTTGTAGCACTTCCCCGGTGTCCCTGCCTGACACTATCCGTTACAAAGCTCTGTTTCTCAGCTCATTACAGATCTGTCAAGCTATTAACTAGCTGGACTGAAAGTGTAGATGTTTGCCAGTCCATTTACAATATACATGTCTGAAAATAAGGGCTCAGATGATCCAGGTTTTTCCCAGATAGAGACAAACTGGGGCTGAAATGGGGAGGGGAAGAGGTAAAGTCTTTCTGGGCAATGTGGTTTAGAAGCAAGCAGGTTGAGGAGGGAAGTGGAGGAGGACAGGCTGGTCTGAAGAGCCATGGTCATTATGGCTTTGCTAATGTGCGACTGTTCAGATCTGAATGAGCTTTTAATGTCACTAATGCATAATTTATATGCAAGCATGGCAAGAGGTGTGCAGTGCAAATCACACCTGATGAAGAGATGAATATGTGTTTGCAGATGCTCAAGTCCTGAGCATCCCACCAGATGCTGAGGAAATCACAAAGCCTGTGACTGAGGTTTTCAACAGAAAAGCCCAAAGTGCCATGGCCCTGACATAGTTCTCCCTGATACTGCACTGGTGCTGACCTGCCTGGGGAGCAAGAGTATGTGTTTGTGCCTGTAACGCCCTTGGAAAAGCCCTGATATTGATAAACTTGCTCAGAAACAAGTGTCTTATTGTATGAATCCTCCTGGAAGTTGGTGGGAGTCTGCTTACAATGAGGACTTAGCTGTGTTAAATAGTACTGGGATCCTACTTTCAGTAATGAAGTCAGGAAGCAAACTATCAGGGAAAGGAGAGATCATCCAGGGAAGGCCACTAACAACTTTAGGGTTTAAGGTATCTGGATGTTAATCTGGAAGGGAATAGTAGCTCTGGGAAAGCTGATGAAGATGTGCTTATGCAGCACTGGTGCACTTGGTGATTAAATGGGCTGAGGATGACTTCTTATGTTGAAAACTCCTTGGAAAGGTTGATTTTCACCCGTGATGTTTTAAGAACCTTCTTTTTGCTCCCTCATTATTTCAAACTCCTGGTTGTTCAATGACCAAAGTTAAGACTTAGCAGCAGTCCTTTGCATGTGGTTTTGATTGCTGCAGAGAGGTGGCAATCATAAATTGAAGTGTAAATTCAAGGAGCCTCACAAAACTGGGAAGCCAGCATATTGCAGAGTTTGTGGTGATTTAGGAAGCAGATCTAGTGATGTTGTCAATGCCTCTCTGGAGGCGTGACACCAGGGTTCAACTGGTCTTACTGTTTCAGATACCTGCCACCGAGATTTATATGTGCTTCACCAAGTATGAGAAATACAGGAATCCAGGGGCTTCTGGCTGATCCCCCCCAAAAGCCATCGACCTGCCTCCATTCATGTCAGCACAGTTATAAATCGTTAGCATGCACTGAAGTAGGCAACTTCTGCCACTGCATAGAAGCTTCCAGAGGTGCCTCCTGCCTCCTGTAAATCCTCGGGCACCCAGTGAAGTAGATTAACTGCAGATGGACACGGTAAGTTGTCCCTCCTTTGGAATTAGAGGCTTTCACGCTTTTCACAAGAGGACAGTGTGGTGTTCCCATAAGCAAGAAAGAAGGACTGAAGCTGTGCTGTTTGTTTACTTGCTTTTAAATGGCTGTCAAATCTAGATAGCTGATGCCAAACAATGGGAAAACAGGTTGCAGAACTGTGGGCTCCATTCTCTCCTGCCATAGGCAAACTATCCTTTTGCTTATGATAACTTATTTTCCCTCTGTTTAAAGAAACCTGGTGGGCTGTTTGCTCTGGTACTCCTCTGGTAAGCCCAGGGCTGCATTTACGTTCCATTCTGTTGCTCACTCCAGCCCTAAAGACATCTGCCAAAATGAGTCACTGGAGAACTACTGAGTGGAAGCTTTAAGAATGTGGTAGGAAAGGCTTGAACGTTACCCATTAATGTTTACAGCTCCTAATTACGTTAATTAATCAGTCTTGGAGGTTGTCTCACCCGGGAGCCCAAAGGCAGGATGTTAGTTCCCACAGACGTACTTGAACTCAGCTGCTATTCCTTTAAGAATTTGGCTTGTGCAGGCTTTCAGTGCACGAAGTACAAGAGGACAGGAGATGATATTTTCAACTCCAGTGACAGGTAAGGGCAGGAGAAAACTGTGGTGCAGATACAGACCTCTTTCTAATTTAGTTTGGCTCATCCTCACCAGATGAAACGTCAGAGAACCACTTATCCCCATTTGCAGGATATCCTGATCTTTATGTTGAGCTCTCAGCTGCTTCTGGCTAGTAGGTTTTGCTCCCAAGTGGAATGCCACATGCAAGTGGCTTGTGGGTGCGTGACAATCCTTTAATGATGACAGGCAAAACAAGCAATGACAATATGGATTAGGTGAAGATGGGTGATGAACCACTCTCTATAAAAGACTCCTGTGGGCAGTAACTCCTGTCTGTGCTAAATATAAAGCACCAGACAACGAGAGAGGTATTTTTTGGTAGGCATCTTCCAGAGTAACAGGGCATCGTATGGAAAGAGGACTATGATTAAAGGCCTGGTAATGTCTCTGGTTGCGTTCCAAGCATTTCCAGCCTGGAGCTTGCTCTTTAAGAGACCTGTCTGCCATAGTGCTTCACTGCACTAAACCCGGTTATTAAGCAATTTTCCTATCAGCTGTTTTGTGAGCTGTTGCCACACTGCGTAGAGACCACGATCCATGTCACTTGGAAAGCACTCCTGGCAGGCTGAGGGCACGAATGATGAGCCAGCTGGGACTGAAAACTAACACGGGTCCAGATGGACTTAACAGTGACAGCTCCCTCGGAACCAGAGCTGTGTGGGGAGGGTTGGCACTGCCGAGGTGTCATCTGTCTCTGTCCTGTTGGCAGGACTTCAGCTGCTGATGGATTGCCTGGCGACTTCTCGTGCACGTTAACGTTAACTTCATCAAGAGCAGTGTGTGCAGAGTGTGAAGCGTGATACGGGCAGTACCTGACACAAAGGAATACTTGCCCTATACTGGGAGTTCCAGTGCAAAGCCTCTCTCTCCCCATTCATCTTCCTCCCACCTCCCCCTTCCCCACCCCCTGCTACCTAGGGACTCCCATGGACAGGCATATTGGCAGTAAACTCAGCTCAACAAAACAGTCTTGTGAAGAAGGGAAATATAACACGATCGCTTCCTATTTCTTTCCCCTTTCCTCTGCATCAAAGCCTGGGCTGGCTGTCAGGAATGTTCAAAATGAATAAATAAAGCGCAGGAACCCCCTGCTTCAGAAGGAGCCTCATTCACTCACCATGAAGCTTGGCCAATTCTTTCTCTGACAGTACTCAAGTCAGCAGGCAGAGCAAGAAGATCATTCAAAGCTAATCAGTAAAGTGTAAACCTATTATGAAAGCACATTTACCCCTTGCCTCCTCCTTCCTCCAGAAAACCAATCCCCAAATCTGTGGGAATAACACATAACATACATAAAAGTCGCTATTACTTAGATCCCCTGTTATTAGGTCAGCAATGCCACTGATGAAATGCTCCCCAGAGCACTGAGCATTGGCATATAAATCCTCCAAGAAATCCACAGCATAATTTGTTACAGCTAGAGGGCATAAGACACATTAGAGCAAAGCCTGTGTATTAGGCTCTCCCCTGTGATTCTTTAGGCTATCTCTGGTAATAAAAACCTCATCTTGATTTCTTATCCTTCGTATTCATTTCTGTCAGAGAAGACTTCTCTTAGACAAAGATACTACTATCTCTCTCTCTGTAATACGGGAAACCTTCTCCCCTTTTCTCCCCACCCCTTGTAAGTTTTATTTTAGGGATGACTGAGGAAGATGTACAACTTGGGAACTGTTGGTGGATAAAGAGTGGTGAGGACTGTGATGATGGATTTAGTGTATGCAGTGCAAAACTCGAAATGGGGAGCTAGAGAAAAGTGGGTTTGGTCTGCATTGGTATGGGAAATGGAAAGTAAAACCCCGGCTATGCAACTGCTGTGTCTTAATATGAAGCTCTGGTCTTAATGGATGGAATCCGTGGGAGTCAAGTGATTAAAATCCAGGCTCAGATGTATATAATCACGACAACTATTAATTCTGGAATGCTTTTGCTGCCGTACTCGTATGGTGCAAAGGGACAAGGCCAAAGAGGAATCTAGAAGGCTTTATGTGAATAGTTTGCAAGGCAAACAAGAGCTCCGCAGAAGTGAACACAGATAAACTGAATGATGTATGGTAAGGCTGCAAAATGCACAGTGTCCTATCCAAAATAGTTTGTTTTCTCTGCGGTAGGATTGCTATAAGCAACTGGGACATTTTCATTTATCTGTACCTCTGGGTTTTGCTTTATTTTGCTCTTTTAGAACCTATCCTCATAAGAAGCTGTTTGGCCCTTGAAATGACTGCAGCCAGACCTGTTCCCTTGTGCAGAGAAAGCAGTAAATCTTTACAGCAGTTCTTACAAGCGGAGAAGTTTAATATGTGCTCGCTGCTTTTGTAATCTAAGAGCAGCTATGCTGAAAGACAATACTTGCTAATTGCATTTCCTATCACATCCCTTTCCAGTTGGAGGATAAAATATGGAAGTTTGGGTTTATTTTTTTAGTACATACAGCAAAATTTTATTCAAAAGAATCTTTGTTCCCCCTTAACTATCTGTTTATTTAACAGACGGTGGAAAATGGGAGACTCTGTCAAAAGACTTAGCTACAAGAATAATTTATGAGCTACATTTAGCTGTTGATCTGGCAGACCGGCTTAGTGCAGAGCCAAAATATATCCTGGCAGGTAATAATGTAAATCTTCAGCTCTGGCCCACTCTTGAGCAAACCAGGCAGGATACGACTCCTGCTAGTTCTGCAGTGTCTCTGGCAGGCACCACACAGAACGCTTGGCTCTGCCTGACAAACATGCTCCCATGTGGAGAAATTTGCTGGGATTATTTTTCTTTTTAACCTATTTTGGATGCAAATGGATGTGTCTGTGGGGAAAACTATTCTGGTCACTTAAAAAGAAGCCTCCTGTGAAGAGCAAGAGGGGCAGGCAGCTCACCGACTCCTCTCAGCCCCTTGCATCACTCAGCCGGATTCCAATGAACTAAGCTATTGGGTGATGTCCAGCCTTTGTTGAAGCTGTGGCAGCTCTCCCAGTGGCTTCACTGGGTGCAGGATTTTATCCACCACGCTGCTAAATCACTAGCATGGTTTTTATCAATGCGATCTGCCTAGTGCTGGCTGAAGCCTGCCTTGCTGAAGGAGAGATCCTCATGGACAGTTAACTTAAAAGGAGAGAGTAACAGGGAGTGTGATCACTCTGCTCTCTGACACTGCCTCTGTGCTATCAGAGATGTTGCTGCACTTGGGCATGCCACAGAACTGTACCTGCAGCATCTCTTTAGCTGTTTTCTATCAAAATGGACTGATTTAGCTTAAAGCTGCTTTCTGGTTAATTTTTAATATCGGACTGTTTCAGATGGTTGGGTAAAAAAGCAGCTCCTCCTGTGCTGGTTCGGCAAGGTTGGAGGGGAGCTGTTTTCCCAGTCTATTTCAGATGCAGCAGAAACCACATCTGCATAAAGGCTTGTCTGTAAGAAGTGGTGTCCTTGATTAACTCTCTGTGTGTCTATTTTAGTCCCATTTAATACAATCACTTGCTTGGGAAAAGCATACCCGTAAAGCCATCCAAGATGAGTTAATGTAGTGCTTATATTCAAACATCTGCTTTAATCTTTGTTAATTTTCAAGTCTAGATGAGATTCAAGACTGCTGAACTTGACAAGACCAGACAACTTAAAGGTTAGCTAAAGAACTCCTTATAACTTGTTTAATCACATATTTATATGCTGGGATACTGAGTATGTCTGCCTATAGCTTTGAAGTCTCACATAAAGTTGGGCCCCTGGGCACATGTGGGATATAAATGTAGCAATGAGGTCCCATTTCACTTGTAAGGGCTACTGAATCAGAAAGCTCAGCATTTACACTCCACCTTACATCTTCAGAGTCTTTTGCAAAGACGTGAGACCAAGGTGGCTTATGCATTAGGTAGCAAGGATTTTGATGAACTACTCATTCAGCCATCCCTCTCCACCTCCCTTGGTTTGAACGATGGCTTCAGCTCCCTCCAAATGACCCTCTGGATCGGTTAGGCTCTTGGATGGCTCTGCTGTTACATGTCTCCATGGAATGGATTTTACTTTCAATAATGTCTTATAACTGTCTTTAAAGAGGTTTATGGCTCAGCCTTATTCTCTGGGATACTGACTGTTCTCTGCTAATCTCCCATAGAAACATAGCTATTGGTTCACACACTATTCCAGTTAGTTCTCCTCAAGCTCTAGAGTCAAGTTAATTGGACACAATTGACCTATGTTAGAGAATTGCTATTAGGTGAGTAATATTTAGCAAAGGAAATAAGATCTTTCTATACCTCAGAACATGCTGGGAGTTGTGGGGAGCGGCAGGAAACGGCAGCTCAAGAACTGTGCAGACCTGGCCCTAGGAACAGGGTTGATTTAGGGACTGGGGGGAAGTGTTTTGTAATAACTGAGGTTTGTAAAGCTGTAGGTCTTGCTAAAGGAGAGCTAGACTGGGGAAAACCATGCTGGAGTCTTGAGTGTCTGCAGGAGGCGAAAGAACAAGACGGATGAGAAACAGCTTTATAGAAATACCGTGGTAGACCTGTGAGTGTTATGTTTGGTTGCTTTTTTTCTTAGCAAACACTATCCTGTCACGTAGCCACTCAAACCTGATTAAAGCAGGCCAGTGACAAATAGAGCAGGATGTCATCGGGACGTGTTTGTGTTTCCAACTGGAAGCTGCGTGCTGAAGGCAGGTCCAGCACACTGAAAAAACACCAGATGATGAAAGGACACTGGTCCACAAGACAAAACCAAGGCCTGTAACATCACCAAGCAGCTCAAGACGCAGAAACACTGAGATTGGCTTTGCAGAGCAGTTTTATGCAGAGCAGCTGAAATGTTGCTGCTAAATCCTGGAACTTTTGGGCGCTTTCCCAATTTACTTTTGGATACTAGCCCGCTTGATGGGGTAAATCCTGGAAAACATTCACTTACAGAACCAGCCTGTTGGTACAAGGCCCTATATACTTTAGTGCAAGTATTGCTCTATGAAAATTGCTAGTCTGAAAACTTTGGGTAAAGTAAACTTCCTGAGAGAACTATAGGTGTCAGCACTCAGTTTAAAACGTGTAAGTATGTGCTTAACTCTACTGAGACGTGAAGTTTCACTGAGATCAGCAGCACTACTTAAGTAAAGTTACATTTGGAGGAGTGTCTTGAAGGTCAGGCCTCAAGTACAGAAATACTTCAGACTCATATTGGCTTGCTGGATAATACCAGCAGCAGGCTCCTGGATTACAGAACCAGTGACGTGATGTGATTTGCTATGGCAAATAAATCATACTTCTATCTCATAGAAGACTACTGCGTTCTCTCTCTTAAACCTTATGTATTCAGACAGCGAAAGAAAGTCAGTGTTCCTAAATTTAAGTATGTTTTTTGTAATTCCAAAGCACTTTAATGTCTGTGGACCTGATTCTGCAGCCAATCTTTCAAGATGCACCTCTGGTCCCTGCTGGACTGTGCTGGGAGTGTATCACTACTCTGGTTTCCCCAGTACAGAATCCTGCTGCTCAGGAACTTAGCTCTGCAGCAGGCGCAGAACTGGCTCTTCAGCTGGGACCAGCATCACCACCTTAAGGTGGAATTTGCAATTTGTAAGAACTGCAAAATCAGGCTCTTTGGGGCAATGGACTTGGGAAGGGGCAAGTGTCTATCTCTGCTCACCGGCACTCAATGAAACACTGGCCAATCTGATCCTGCAGAGTTTCCTTGATGAGGAGCCCCTCCGTTTCTCTCAGCTTGTTCTTGATGGATATCTCGTCATCTCTCTCCTGGATCTCACCTTGCAGGGCATTTACTTGCCCAGCATCCACCTGCAGAACGCTCCTTGCCTTTAAGTGAGGAGGTAGGTTCTGCAAACAGCAAGAAGAGAAAATAAAATACATGAATGAAAAGAAACTTGATATGAACTGGAAAGCCAGGCTGACAGTGAATCTGAGCTTAAGCCTTAATTTGCAGGAAGCCAGGAAAAATCCCTGCACTCGTAAAACTTGCCAGGATGCACACAATGGTCTATTGTTAGTGTTTCGGCATCAACTAACACCACTGCAATGTAGAAAGCCAACTCTTCCAGCGTGGGATCCTAAGATCTCCATGAGACAGGTGAGAATGCTGCTGTTCTGCAAATGCCAACTTTATCCGTGTCAGAAGGGTGCCAGAGGTTTTTTAATTGAATTTCCAAATGTCTGGACTTCCCATTGGTACGTTTTAATTAGCCAGCATTGTGTTTAATTTGTTCAGTTTTTATATGCACTGCTTGGTCACTGGTTTCCTGGTATTTTGTTGCAGCTGGTCCTATTCCTGTAGGAAATCAACTTCCCTTGAGGAACAACAACAACAAAGAATAAACAACCCCCAAACACCATAATAAAAATCAGAGCTCCCCAAGTTTCCCATGGTTTGATAACGTTGGCAAGAAGGGCTTCTGAGCCAGCTTCGAGTCTTACACTCATTTCTGCTTTGTGATCGCTTTTACATGCGTAGGTTGAGAGAGGAAAACGAAAGTCTTTCTGGCATGCAAATACAGAAGCATGAAAACCCCATCTGTGTGGGTGGTCTGAAACCTTGTGTTTTTCAGCTTGCAGTGGCTGATAAAGTTGAGATGGT